>NC_133617.1:403639371-403886871 GCF_048593235.1 Sminthopsis crassicaudata
AATCAACTCCCAAAGAAAAAATCTCCAGGACCAGATGGATTTACATGCGAATTCTACCAAACATTCAAAGAACAATTAATTCCAATACTATATAAACTATTTTTAAAAACAGGGAAAGAAGGAGGCCTACCTAAGTCCTTTTATGACACAGATATCACCATTATTATACAATATTTTATTAGAAAGGTTTGCTTTGGCAAAAAGAGAAGAAAAAAATATTAAAGGAAGTAGAGTAGATCATGAGGAAACAAAATTATCATTCTTTGCAGATGATATGATGGTATACTTAGAAAACCCTAGATAATCCACTGACAAACTACTAGAAACAATTCACAAGTTCAGCAAAGTTGCAGGATACAAAATAAATCCACATAAATGATCAGTATATTTATATATTACCAAAAAAGTCCAGCAACAAGATATACAAAAAGAAATTCCATTCAAAATAACTGCAGATATTATAAAGTATTTGGGAAGCTATCTGCCAAAGGAAATTAAGGAACTATATGAACACAACTACAAAACACTTTCCCACAAATAAAGTCAGATCTCTTCAGTTGGAAAAATATCAAGTGATCATGGGTAGGCCCAGCAAATATTTTAAAAATGACAATACTACCTAAATTAATCTATTTATTTAATGCCATGCCAATCAAACTCCCAAGAAATTATTTTACAAATCTAGAAAAAAAAATAGTAACAAAGTTAATCTGGAAGAACAAAAGGTCACGAATTTCAAGGGAATTAATTTTTTAAAAATGCTAATGAAGGTTCCTAGCTGTGCCATACCTAAAACTATATTATAAAGCTCTGGTCATCAAAACCATTTGGTACTGGCTAAAAAATAGAGTAGTCAATCAGTAAAATAAGTTAGGATCACAGGAAAAATAGTCAATAAATATAGCAATCAAGTGTTTGACAGACCCAAAAATCTCAGCTTTTAGGATAAGAACTTACTATTTAATGAAAACTGCTGGGAGAATTGGAAACTATTATGGAAGAAATTGGGGATCAACCCATACATAACATCACATACTAAGATAAGATCTAAATGGGTTCATGTTTTAGACATAAAGAATGATATTATGAGCAAATTAGAAGAACACAGGACAGTTTACCCCTCAAATATATGGAGAAGAAAGGAATTTGTGTCCAGAGAGCAACTGGAACCCATAACTGAACACCACATAGATAATTTTGATTGTATTAAGTTAAATTTTTTTTCTGCAAACCAAACGAATACAGACAAGATCAGAAGTAAAGTAATACATTTAGAAATTATTTTACATTTAAGCATTCTGATAAAGGCGTCATTTCTAAAATATATAGAGAATTGAATCACATTTATAAGAATTCAAGACATTCTCTAATTGATAAGTGGTCAAAGGATGTGAACAGACAATTTGCAGATGGAGAAATTAAAACTACTTCTAATCATATGAGAAGGTGTTCTAAATCACTATTGATCAGAGAAATACAAATTAAAACAACTCTGAGATACCATTACAGACCTCTCAGATTGGCTAAGATGACAGATAAAGACAAGGATGAATGTTGGAGGAGATGTGGGAAAACTGGGACACTGGTACATCATTGATGAAACTGTGAACAGATGCAGCCATTCTGCAGAACAATTTGGAAGTATGTTCAAAAAGTTATCAAACTGTGCATACCCTTTGACCCAGCAGTGTTTCTGTTGGGCCTATATCCCAAAGAGACCTTAAAGGAAGGAAAGGGACCCATAAGTGCAAAAATGTTTGTGGCAAGAAACTGGAAACTGAGTGGATGTGCATCAGTTGGAGAATGGCTGAATAAGTTATGGTATATGAATATTAAGGAATATATACTAAATGATCAAGAGGAGATTTTAGAAAGGCTTGGAGAGACTTACATGAACTGATTGATGCTTAGTGAAATGGCCAGAGCCAGGAGATCACTGTACATGGCAAGACCAATCTTATACAATGAGCAATTATGAGGAATGTGACTCCAACAATAAAATGACAGAGGCCAGTTCCAAAGATCTTGTGATAAAGAGAACCATCTACACCTAGAGAGAGGACTATGGCAACTGAATGTGGATCACAACATAACATTCTCACTTTTGTTGTTTTTGTTCCCTTGCACTTTGTTTTCTTACTAATTTACTTTCTTTTTTTTATTTGATTATTCTTGTGCAGCAAGAGAATTGTATAAATATGTTTTATTAATATTGTTTTTAACATATATATTTTTAACATGTTTAACATATATTGGATTGCTAGCCTTCTAGGGGAAGGGGTGGGGGGAAGAAGGAGAAAATTTGAAACACAAGGCTTTGCAAGGGTTAATATTGTCGAATTATCAGTGCATATGTTTTGACAATGAAAAGCTTTATTTAAAGAGAGAAAGAGGGAGAGAATATTAAGAATGACATTGGTGTTCGATGTTTTGGGTTTGAGCAATCCCAACTGAATCTATAAAAAGAATTTTTAGCAAGTAGAACAAGTTCACTTGAGAGAAATGGAAGTCTACAGGATAATAACTACTCCAATACTCCAATATATTGTTTTTGTCTTCAATCTATCTCAACCATATGTAGTAGTTATCATATGGTTGAGATAGATTGAAGACAAAAACAATGTATTGGAGAAGTAGAAAAACTGGGAGACCTAAATATTCATAAGTTGGAGTAGCAAGAAAAATGTGAATTAGGTGTTATCCATAAGAAAATGTCTTGAAGAATAGTATGATGTAAAGCCCCACACAGGTGTCAGCAACAAGGCTATAGACAGGATCAAGTGAAATTTAAAGGTTAAAAAAAAGTTGCTGAGTGATGATAGCAAAAGAGAGGACATGAAAATGGTATTAGGGAATAAGGAAATTTAAGGAGCAAATATTCCAATTCCTCTTGGTTTCACAGTGTGTAAGATATCCTTAGAAGTGGAATCAAGAAATGTGGCACTTCATATGAAAGCCAGATGTTAGTTATCCCAAGAAGATGAAAGGAACATCCAAAGTAAGAAATATAGGATAACAATCTAGATCTGGAATGGATCTTCAGAGGGCATTTTGTCTAACACCCACATTTTACTGCCAGGGCATCTGACAGAAAAGGTGAATACTGGTGTATGCTATCTTTACCACTGATGCTTCCTTTTCCTTCTCCCTCATTCCATGCTGGATCCCATATAAACCAAGGTGCTTGACCCCAAATCGAGCAAATTTGCCAGAGTTTGAAGCTGTGAAAAGAGAGGTGCCAGTAAGCAACAATGTCCCACGACCTCAGGTAACACGGAAGTCTAGCCAAGACATTAAATTCACCAGGGAAAGGAAGTGTCATTGACCCTATCCCTGACCCCTCAAAGTGAACATGTTAACTAGGACAAAGTCCAGGGGGCCCTCAGCTAAGACTTTGGTCCTAAAGTCAGTGAACATTACAAAATACTTCCACCACCTAAGGATTACATACTCAAATAGTTTGTTATCTGTAAGTTAGACTTCAATTACAGTAGAGCAGTAACTTCCCTTTAATTGGTTCTGTGAGACATTGTCCCTGAGGCATCACAAAATGTCAAGGTTTCCCCATTTCTCTTTCTATAAACTGTAAATTTCCTCAGGGATTGGAACTTTTCCTTAAAGCAACGAGAGATTTAAATTACCTTTGATTCCAATAGATAACTCATCTATCAACAAAGACATTTAACAAATGCTTTTTGATTGATAAAGTCTTCTTGGTGGTCTGTTAATGTGAGTTTGAACAATTTAGGACATTGCTAATTGGTAATAAAAGAGGAATCTTTGGAAAGCAAACATGGTAAAAAAATTTTTTTTTTAGTTTCCCCTGTGTTATTTCTGGTTCCACCACCAGGAAATTTATTAATTCAAACAAATATTTTGAAATTATGCTTATTGGATTGGTGAGTCCTTCACTAATGTCCTCTAGGAAACTATAAGTTTTGATCCAGTTGCTGATCTATTTTAATGGAGGATTTTCACATATCATCGTTCCTTATGCCATTGAAATCTCAGAAACATTCCATAGGATCACAGAATGTAGAGATGGAATGATCATAGATTAAGAACTATATATTACCCTAGAGGCCACTCCCTTGTTATAGGCCAGAACTCTGTATTTGAAACAAGGATTCTTACAAGGTCCTAACTCAGTGGAATTGATGACAATAGTTATCTAGTTTAGCATGGTGATTAATAGTTCCCTAGTTCAATATGACTGATTTAATCTTACCACAAATAATAGTTCCCTAATGATATAATGATTGGTTTATATTCAATATACTGTAAATGATCTCATTATAATAGAGCATATAAGCTGGGACAAACTCAGCCATGATCAGACTCAAAGAAGACAGAGGATTGGAGGTGGGAGCTCAAGTTTTCGGAGCCAAGGAGAGAGATTCACTCCATCTCACTTCACTTTGGTGGCTGACCTGTCCTCCTGCATTTCCTTTGCTGAGACCAAGTTAGCCTGGACTCCAGGCAAGGAGACAATAAAGAATTTGGACTTAACACCTGGCTATTCTTGTGGTGATTACTTTCCTGAAATGAAGGCACTCCAAGATCTCCAGAAAACCAACGAGAACACTACACTCCCCATTTTACAGATGAGGAAAATGAGGCTCAGGAGATTAAATTTGAAATCAAGATTGTTGTTAAGTAGCAGAGCTACAAATGAAACTCAGATCTTTTCATTTCAAATTCATCCTGCTTTTCATAGCTCCATGATTTTTTCCTCCCCTACTTTCAAGCTCATTGATATTGACTTTTTCGACATTACCTCTCATTCAATTCGAAAACAGGCCCTTCTTTCCATAATGTCAAGAGATCTTGGGAAGAAATATCAAATGCATAGCCTGCAGGTGTAATGAGTCCTATAACACTTAAAGTCTGTGGCCAGAACCAGATAAAATGTTATTGTAATAGAGTTAGTAAAATAAATAAAAATACAATACAATAAAGACAAAATTAATATGCTATTTTCTTCTACCTCACAGTCTACATGCCTCTCAGCTTTTTTTACAATCCAACACTTTAATATCATCACTTCCTCTCTATATCAAGATGGTTTAACACATAAGTAGATTCATTCTGACAGAATATTGTGCGAATTGAAGATAATAGCATGAGAGGAAAAAACTACATGGAGCTACAGAAAGTAAAAATTAAATGGAACTCTTTTTATCAAGCAGAAGAGTGTATATAATACAGTGTATATAACTTCTTGCTGGAAATGTGTACAATAAATGAAGGAATGAATAAATGAATGAAAAAAGCATTATTAAATTCCTGTTGTGCACAAAGAACATGCTTCTTTGAAGGTCAAATAAAAATAAAATGCTTCATAAAAATAGTAATAAAGATCCTAAATGAAATGTGTATTCCATTTCATAGAGTGACAGTAGATAAGAGGGAGAATAGAGGATTAATGATACTATCATGAACCCCTATAAAATTGCCATGGTCTACAGAGAAAATTGGCTCTCTCCTCAGAAAAATAAATGGAGATAAATAACTTTGTTTCCCTATGCACCAGTTTTCTATTTCTTTATTTTATTTTGTAGATTGAAGGGATTGATGCACTATGGGTTCTTCAATAAATGTTTCTACTTTTCTACAATCGTTCTGACCCCTGGTTCATTGTTTAATGGGTTGACTCTAAAACATCAAGGTAGGATAGAGATAGATGAATGAAGGGAAAGAAAGAAAAAAGGAAGGAAGGAAAGAAGGAAGGAAGGAAGGAAGGAAGGAAAGAAGGAAGGAAGGAAGGAAGGAAGGAAGGAAGGAAGGAAGGAAGGAAGGAAGGAAGGAAGGAAGGAAGGAAGGAAGGAAGGAAGGAAGGAAGGAAGGAAGGAAGGAAGGAAGGAAGGAAGGAAGGAAGGAAGGAAGGAAATAGATGATTCATAGTAGATCAATACAGAGATAGAGAGATGATTGGAGTGGTAATAGTAGTTGTTGTCCTTTGTACTTAAAAAGACCAAAATTGTATCACTATATTAGAGTTGAGTTAAAGCCTATTTGACTATGGCCACTCAGACCAATATAGGCCTGGGATTCTCTGCCACAGGTCTTATGTAAATAATTTCTATGAACATTTGGAGTAGCTCCTCAAATTATGTGCATCTCACATTTCTTTTGGGCTAATTCAAAGATAGGTAGATAGATAGGTAGATAGATAGATAGATAGATAGATAAATAGATAGATAGATAGATAGATAGATAGTTGTTGATGTTTGTTAGTAGTGGTTGTTATTCTTTGTACTCAAAAAGGACTAAAACTGACATTACTATGTTAGAGTTAAGTTACAGCCTGTTTGACTGTGGCTGCTCAGACCAATATACCCTTGCAGTGCTCTGCCACACATTAGACACAAATAGTCCCTAAGACCATTCAGGGTGGCTTCTCTAATTATGTGCATCTCGCAATTCTTTTGGGCTAATTCAAAGATAGGTATATAGATAGATTATGGAATTTATTAAACACTTATGCTGTGCTGGGCTCTATACTAAGCATAAGGGAAGAAAATAAGTAAGACATACAGTCACTGACTTCAAAGAATGTATTTTCTAATGGAAGAAAATACCTCAAGAGAAATTGGAAGAAGAGGAAGAATGGGACCAGGTGCCAGGAAATCCTGGGAAGTGTTCTAGAATCTTGGCTCAGGCAAAATAAGGCAAAAGTTAACCTATCAGAACCAAGTGACCCAAGAATAGAATTCACATTGCTGGTGGGGGTGGGGTAGATGAGACACTCAAAAGTAAGAAGATAGGGTACAGAATATTTTTACAACTAGAATTGGCTCTAGGTGCTGAGTGTCCTTACAATTTTAGGGGGAGTGAAATCATTTCCTTTTTTATCTATAGGAGATTTCAAATTCTAGGTGACTATTCCATGAAAAATTACATATTCTTTCCATAAAATCATCTAGATTAAGTCATTAGGAATGATTGATTAATTTATTATGGATTATTATATTATTATTGATTAGGAATAAATGATTATTATGAATAATCATTGCTAAAAACAACCTTAGGCAAAAGAGTTAAGAAGTCAATTTTTTAGCTAATCAAAGTTAGAAGTAATTTCATACAGAGGAAAAATAACTAAAATAAAAATAGAAGACCTACATTTTTTTATGATTATCTTACTATTGCTTTGCTTTGGAGCATTAAAATGCCACTTAACTATTTTGGAGACTCAATTCTTTTTCTTTTTTTTTTTTATTCTGCAAAATTAGTGTTGGAGAACAGGAGAGGGTCTTAACATGGGACCTATGAACTTGTTTTTTTTTAATATTTTGATAACTGTATTTCAATATAATTGATTTCTCTTGTAAATCCATGCAGTTTAATTTATAAAACACTATACTGAGAAGAGGTCATTAGGCTTCACCAGGCTTCTAAGGGATTCCACGACAAAGAAAACTTTAAGACTTTCCTAGAATAAAGGATCTCATAGGTCCTGTTCACCTCTGATTTTATTTTATGAATCTACAAGGGATAGCTAGTATATCAATAAAGCAAAGTAATTTTACATGGCATTTCTGAAAATGGAAGGAAGAGATGTACTGTTATAATTAGCAATGATGACTTTCATTGATTCTACTAAGATCTTAGATTTCCTAGAAGAAAAGAATAATTTTGAGAGACTTTTAGAAGGATACACATGCAAACTTTTTAAAAATTTCAATATCAAATGAAATTTATACTGCATACCCTTCATTCTATATAAAGTACATCTAACTTGTACTTCATCCAAGTGGGTTTAATTAAGTAGGTACCAAAAAAACTAATCTCATTATAAGCCAGTCTTACCTCTTCCTCCAACTCTATACATTTCTCAGAATTATATAATAAAGTTTTGAAAAGTGTTTTTATATATTTATACCTTTCTCTCTGTTGATATAAAATTACTTCTGACTTTGCTTAAATATAGCTCCTTAACTTAAATGATTTTACTTAAATGAGCTCCTTAACTCATCCAAGATTGTTTTTAGCAATTATTTTTGCTGTTAATGGGCTGGGATATAGACAACACTACAATCAATTACTTCATCTGGATTGTTTTATAGAGTGAAGAACACAGAATTTTGAATGAAATAGTGACTTCATCTGGATGGAATAATGGAGGAAAGAGAACAGAATTTTGAATAAAAACACGGTTTCGCAAAATGCTTTATATTTTCTCTCATTTGACACTCACAATAACTCTCCAAAGTAGATGCTATTATCATCCCAATTATACATTTGAAGAATGTGAAGCAGACAAAGGTAAAATAACTTTTAGGGTCACAAAGTAAGAGTCTGAAAAAGGATTTAAATTCAAGTCCTCCTGACTCCAAGACCAGAATTTTATTAAATTATATAACCCACCAATAGAATTATCATAAGCCTCAAATATTTGTTGAAATTCTCCTAATGGCATTTTGTTCCACATTCTCCTCTCATTTCCTGAAGCTGAAAAGAGAGAGAAATGGAAAGGATCAATAAGACAGTTCTAACTGAATTTATTCTCTTGGGACTTTCCAAATACCCCAAATTTGAGATGTTCTTTTTTGTGTGTGTATTATACATGATAATATAGTCATCCTCTTTGTGTCATTATCATACTGAGCATTCTGGATTCCCATCTTCAAACCTCCCATGTACTTCTTCCTCAGTAATCTCTCCTTCTTACATATCAGTTACACATCTTCATTCATGCCCAAAATGCTGGTGAACTTCCTGTCAACGCAAAATTGTTGTCCTTCTCAGTATGTGCAGTCCAGATGTCAATCTCCTTTGCCATGGGAACCCCAGAGTGCATCCTGCTGGTTGCCATGGCTTATGACTGCTTTGTGCCTATCAGTAACCCTTTCAGATATCTCATTGTCTTGCACAGACTGTTTGTTTATCTGAATTTTGCTGCTTTGTGCTGGCTAAGAGGTAGGTGGTCTTGACTCTTTGTTTCAAATCATTCTTTAGATGCAGTTGCCTTTTTGTGGGAAAAATATCATTGACTATTTCACCTGTGAAATATTGGCTGCCATGCACCTGGCCTGTGCTAACATCTCCCTGAATGAACTCATCATGTTGGTAGGAATTGTAATCTTCACCTTCATCCCTCTGCTACCATTATAAAGACCCGCTCTGCTGAGGGGAGAAACAAAGCCTTTTCTACCTGCTTGACCCATCTGACCCTGGTGATAATCTTCTATGGGACAATCCTCTTCATGTATATGAAGCCCAAGTCCAAAACCTCAGTGACCACAGATAAACTGATTTCTACATTTTATTGAATTTTTACTTCAATGATCAATTCCTTCATCTATAGTCTGAGGAACAAGGATGTGAATGCTGCAGTGAAAAAAGTGATTGAGATTGACCTGCTCGTGCCAATATGGGTAAAGAAAGGAGCTTGAGAAGATATATATGACCCACACATATAAGGAAGCTGAGACCCATAGATGTCTAAATAATTGGCCCATAATCACTTAAACAAGTTGTAAGCAGCAGCACCAGTATTTGATCCAAGATCCTATTATTATTATGATAAATTCAGGTAATCATGAATAAGTGACTTTCCCAGGGTCACAAAGCTAATAACTGACTGAGATCGAGTTTGAATTCAGGTCTTCCTGACTCCAGGGCCAATCCTCTATCCACTGCACTACTTAGTTGTTCTTTTCTGATTCTTCTAACTCTAAATCCAATATTCTCTGGAACATCATACTGCCAGGTCAATTTAGCTTTCATATGTACTTCTCTTTGAGACAAGATGGAGTGACTAGACAAGACATTAAATTCACCAGAAAGAGGAAATGTCATTAACCCCATCTTTAACTCATTAAAGTGAACATGTTAACTGGGACAAACCCCAGGGACCTCATGTTATGACTTTGGTCCAAAAGTCAGTGAATATTACATAATACTTCCACTACCTAAGGATTACATAGACAAATAGTTTCTTGTTCTGTAAGTTAAACTTCAATTACAATAGAGTAGTGACTTCCCTTTAATTGGGTCTATGAGACATTGTCCCTGAGGCATCACAAAGTTTTAAGGTTTCCCTATTTGTCTTTCTACAAAATTTAAATTGCCTCATGAATTAGTACTTTTCCTTAAAGCAAAGAGGGATTTAAATTACCTTTGATTCCAAAAGCTCATCCTTTGAAGAATGGAACTGAAACTTGGAAAGGACAGAAATTTGTTCCCTAGAAACTGGCTCAGTTCTAATAGAGAACCATATCAGTTGATAGCTCTGTTAGGTGCTGGCACATCCTTTCATACTGGTATGTCTTTTTTCATTCACTTACAGGGAATGAAGACAGAAGATTTATAAAACTGAGTATACTAAAATCTCAATTGGTTTCCCCTAAAGCCACATTTTCAAATTTTAGATGAATTAATCAATTAATCATGAAGAAAACACCAAAAAGTAGTTACTCACATTATGCTGAGCACTACTATATATGCTGGCAAAAGCAGGTTACTGACCCACAATTTTAGAGCCATTGAAAGTGAAAAAAGAAATTTGCTTCTGATCAAGAAGGAAACTCTTTCTTAGACTGAGAAGAAAAAGAGGTAAATGGACTTCCCTATTTTACTGAATCTTCCATATTTGGATATAGACTTTTCTGAGCTTATACATTCAAAGGGATATCATGCACAGCTGAAGTTATCAAAGCCAGATTATTATAGGTATCAAGTCTCTCTCAAATATAATGTGTAAGGAAAAACATTAACTCTTTTTGATCATTGGAGTTACCTGGTCAGTGTTAAATGGATTTGTTGAAGTGGAGCAATCATAATTCTCTAGATTTGCAGGGGTTCTCAAACTACATACCATGGGCCAGATGCAGCAGGCTGAGGACGTTTATGCAGCCCACTGGATTATGGCAAATGGGCTGAGAGTCAGAGACAGAGTGTGAGTTTTTGTTTTTATTATAGTCTAGCCCTCCCACAGTCTGAGGGACAGTGAACTGGCCCTCTATTTAAAAAGTTTGAGGACCACTGTCTAGAGAATGGTTCATTTTTTTCCAGTAATGTGAGTGAGGCATTGGATTACAATATGCCTTTGGAAAGTAGGTCAATTTAGCATTCATATGTATCTCTCTTTGATACAAAAAGGAGTGAAAAATAGATGTTATTTGTAAAGATTCTTATGGGAACATATTTTAATTACAAAGTAAAATCATTGGTCATAATTACTTCCATTTACATATTAACTTTATGGATTGTAAAGAATATATACAACAATTATCTCATCTGAGCCTCAAAAATCTTGGAAGCAATTAGAATGTGTTTTATAATTTCTGTTTTACATATAATTATGTATGAACTTGAGATTTAAAGAAGAACTTAACTCATGTCACATGGATAATTCTTAGCAGAATCCCAATTCTTCATTCAAGTCCTTGACTCAAATTATATTTCTACAGTGTCAGACATGCCACTTCATAGTCTATTTTACTGACTGAGGAATCATTTCTGTGTTTCCTTTAATAATGGGAACCTCAGTGGCAAAATGACATCTTGTTAGTAGACATGTCCTGTCCTGTTTTCAATAATTAGGAGACATTAATACCTGAATAGTTAGTCACAGTTCCTTTGAATGCTTTTTGATTTCTTATTATAGGTCATAGAGTTTTTAATATCAAGTTCAAACTTCTACTTTACAAAAGAGATAAATAAGGCCCATTGTGGTTGATTTGATTTGTCCAAAGCTACACATATAATTAGGAGATGGAGCAGGATTTGGACCTATATCCCATCTAAATTTAATCTGATTTCTCTCTCTTGGAAACTACAGCTGGCCTGAATTGTTTAGTCTAACCTTTATTAGTCAAGTTACCAACAAAATTACAATGAAATTAAAACTGTGAATGCAAATGTGACATTTCAATTCAGAGATGGTATGGAGCGTAAATTAGCTGCAAGCTTGTATCTTTTTAAAAAATTAACAGAAATCTATTTTTTATTCTTCACTGATTGAAAAGAGAAAAAAAAATTAATTCTTCATAATAAACTTATTAGAGCAAAATAAATTCCTCCAGTGACTGTATACTATTTGTGTATGCACAATATAAGTATTATACACAGACACACACGTATGTATATATGTGTGCATGTATATAATTTTTCACTCAAAATTCATGCAGGAATTAGCATATTTCAACCATCTAAAATCATGAATGAGCATTGTATTAATCATAACACTCATAATTATCAAAGTAACTAACTTTATATCCTTCTCATTATATAAATTGTTCTTATTGTTTGGTTTATAGAAGTCCTAGGAATTTTTCATTGTTATAATTTTAATGCTATAATACAAATTGTTCTTCTACTTCTGCTGACTTCACTTTGTATCACTTTATAGAACTTTCCATATTGCTCTAAAACAATTTATTTCCTCATTTCTTTCAGCTTTAATGTGTCATGATATCCTTACTCCCCAACTTGTTATTTTTCATTTGATAGGTATCCATTTAATATCTAGTTTTATTGTCCCTACAAAAAAAAAAGACTATTATAAATATTTTTCATATTACAGATCTTTTGATATTTTATATTTGGTGGGTATACACCTACCAATTATATGGTTGAAACAAAGGGAATGCACTGTTTAGTAATTTTTGTGTAATTCAAAATTCTTTCCAGAAGAATTGTACCACCCACAATGTATCAATGTGCATGTTTTCCTATAGCTTCTCCATTACTTATTATTTTCCTATTGTTTTATCTTTGCCTCTCTGATGAGTATGAGATGGATTGTCAAAATTGCTTTAATTTGAATTTCTCCAACAAATGGTAATTTGGAGCATTTTTTTTCAGATGGCTGTAGCCTAGGCTTCTCTCTTGAAAACTGCTTGTTCATATTCTTAGATTATATACGCAATGACTCTCATAATTATGAATTTGAATTCATTTCTTATTTATCCTGGATATGAGTTATTTATAAGAGAACCAGTGCAAAAGAATATTCCCAGATAATTGTTACCATTTTAGTCTTAGCTTTATCAAATTTGTTTACATAGAAATCCACTTTTTTATATAATCAAATTTGTGTCTTTTGTCTTTGATGGACCTCTCTGTTCTTTGGTCATGAACTTTTCTCTTCATAAATCTCAGAGGATATGTTTTCTTATTTTTCTCTAAATTATGATATAGTGCCATATATCTAGATCATGTACCTAATTTTTTAATAAGAAGTGATATAAATCTATTGTTTCATGCTACTATTGCTTTTCCAGATTGTTTTATCAAATAGGAAGTTCTTATCCCAGTATTAGGGTGTCTGTATATGTTAAACAATAGGATATTAGATGTATTTTTTCTTATATGAAGAATACATAATCTGTTCCACTGATGGAGCTCTCAGTTTTTTTCAAACAGTAGTAATTGCTTTAATAATTACTGCTTTATAACATAGTTTCACACCTGGCACAATAGCCCCTTTAATGCCGTGTCTTTTCATTATTTTCTTGATATTACTGAACTTTTTCTCCTCCCTATAGATTGTTTTAATTTTTTTCTCTTTCACTTAAGTTAGAGATTTATTGTTTAATTGATATGGCATTTAAAAAGAAAAATGTTTCCTTTTTTAAAGTATAATTTTAAATTGCCTACCAGAATGATTGGTCAAATTTACCCTTCCACCATGTGCAACGTCAAACATTAAATACTCCTAGTTTTCACTGTATTTGATAATTTGCTGGATGTTTCAGCTTTGTTTCCTTTTTCTTGTAATTAGTGATTTGAGAAAAATTTTCTATATTTTAATACTATGTACATATTCCCTTCATAACCACTCATGTCTTTTGACAACCTACTGTGGAATGGCTCTTGATCTTAATATATCCTCTCTTTGCCCCAGAATCCTGAAGACTGAAAGGGTATTTCAAAAATGAATGAGATCAATCAAACCACTGTGAAAGAATTCATCCTCCTTGGTCTTTCTGGACACCCAAAGCTGGAGACTATTTTGTTTGTCCTGATCCTATGGATGTACCTGGTAATATTGCTTGGAAATGGAGTCCTCATCACAGTGACTATCTATGACTCCCACCTACATACGCCTATGTACTTTTTTCTTGGTAATCTCTCTTTCCTGGATATTTGCTATACAACCTCCTCTATTCCTCTAGTTTTAGACAGTTTTCTCACTCCAAGAAAAAGTATTTTTTTCTCTACCTGTATAATACAGATGTCTCTGTCTTTTGCCATGGCAGGATGTGAGTGTATACTCCTGACCATGATGGCATTTGACCGTTATGTGGCCATCTGCAACCCCTTGAGGTACCCTGTCATCATGAGTAAGACTACATATGTGTCAATGGCAGTTTGTTCTTGGACAGCAGGGGCTGCTAATTCCATATTGCATACATCCCTTGCAGTCCGGTTACCATTTTGTGGTGCTAACGTCATTGACCACTTCACTTGTGAAATTCTGGCTGTTCTAAAATTGGCCTGTGGAGATATAACCATTAATGTGCTTACTATGACGGGATCAAATCTCATTTTTCTAGTTTTTCCTCTGATATCAATTTCCATCACTTATATTTTCATCTTTGCCACCATTCTGAGAATCCCTTCAGCAGAGGGGAAACGTAAAGCCTTTTCTACTTGCTCAGCCCACCTGACTGTGGTGATCATCTTCTATGGAACTATCTTCTTTATGTATGCAAAACCCAAAGCAAAAGATTCTGTTGAGAAAGACAAAGAAGATATTACAGACAAACTCATTTCCCTGTTCTATGGGGTGGTAACACCCATGCTCAATCCCATCATTTATAGCCTGAGGAACAAGGATGTAAAGGCAGCTGTAAAGAATATGTTGGGTCAAAAAAGGCTTTCCTGAGAAGATGTGAAAGACACTCTATTTAGTGATAGCTTTATTCTGAGAAGACACATTTATGGAACATATTTTTTCAATTGTTTTTCCTACTACTACCTTCCCCTAGAAAGCAGTTTCATATAACAAAGAATATTTTCAGAAAAAAATGAATAAAAAGACAAAAATAATTAACAAAAATCATCAATACACTAAAAAATATCTGAAAACATGTAATGCTCTGCACTCATGTATGTTCTACCTCTACCATCTATCAATGGGAAACTGTCTGCCTTTATCTCTTCTTTGCCTATTCTTTGTAATTTCACAACCTTCACTTTGTACAGTTTTTTAGCACAAATGAAATTTATACTTTGTTAAAGGCTTGTTCTAGATCTAGTGAGGTAATTATTGATTTGGGATGTTTTTGTCTGATTTCCTAATACTGAACTATCCTGCCCTCCCTGATATAAATTTTACTTGATTATTAATGATTGATTTGTTGAATGAATTGCTAGCATCTATTTAATAGGTTTTACTTACAATCTTTAACACTATGTTCATTAATAATATTGGGCTATACTTCCACTTGTTTGCCCTAGTATTATACTCTGGTGTCTCAAAAGAGTTTGTTATGGTATTCTAGATTTTTGAAAATGCTTTATATAGTATTAATATTAATTTATTTTTAAAGTTTTAGTAGACAACACATTTTGATAATTACTTTATCTAACATTTATATTTAATCTCCTAATATGGTGATTTTACAGTTTTTAATGTAACCCTCTTGTTTTTCAATGTTTTCAGTTTAGTTATCATATAACTGTGTAAAGTAGGTTGTGATAATATTTTTATTTCTTTAGATTTTGTTGTGATTTTACCTAATTAAGTTTTGTTGATTTTATTTCTTGCATTCTTTTCTCTTTCAAGTTAGTGTTTCAATTACATTAGTGTTTTTATGAACTATTTGATATTTTATTAATCATCACTATAGTTTATCAATTTCTCCTTTCATTTTTAATGTCTCCTTATTTTATGTTTGTTTATAGTTTAACTATATAACTTCATTTTTAAAGGAAATGGCAACTCTGAGATACTACTTCATACCTGTTACATTAACTAAAATCACCAGAAAAAATAACGAAAAATATTGGAGAGGATATGGAAAAACTGAGACACTAATGCATTGATGGTGAGGTTGTGAAATGATTCACCTCCATTCTCCATTCTGGAGAGCAATTTGGAACTATGTCAAAAGATCTATACAACTGTGCATATGCTGTGATCTAGCAGTGCTACTAATGGTCTGTATCCCAAGAAAATCATTAAGGAGGAGAAAGGGCCCCCATATGCAAAAATATTTGCAGAAGCTCTTTTTTGTGATGAAAAAGAATTGGGAAATGGGTAGATGCCCCTCAATTTAGGAATGGCTGAATAAATTATTCTGTATTCGAGTAATCGAATATTATTGTTCTATCAAATATGATGAACAATCTGATCTTAGAAAGACCTTGAATGATTTACATGAACTGATGCTGGGCTAAACAAGTAGAATAAGGATGACATTGTATATACTAACAGCAAGATTGTCTGATGATCAACTGAGAAAGACTTGGTACTTATCAATAGTTCAATGATCCAAAGCAATTTCCATAAAAGTTCAATAGAAAACACCATCTGCTTCCAGAGAGAGAACAATGGAGGCTGAATGTAAATAAGCAAATGCTATGTTCACTTGTTTTCTTTTTCTTATATTTGTTTTCTTATATTTTTTCTTTTGTGGGTTTTTTTTCTTCTGATTTTTCTCTATCAACATGATTCTTAAAGAAATGTATATTAATAAAATTAATGTACATGTATAACAAGAAGGGGGAAAAGCAATAAAAAAGAAAAAAATTAATTGTCCTCATTGAGTCCCTTGGAATTCATCTTTGATGCAGTTTCCTATAGGGTAAATATTGGATTTTGTTTGAAGAAAAATCCTGTTGAATGACAATTTTTTGCTGAATATAATATTTTTGCTACAATGCTAGTTCTTTTAATTGTCAATATATTATATTCCAGGATTTGTAGTCTTTTGTTGGAGCTGCTGATAAATATTGTGGAATTATTTGTCTAGCTCCAGAATATATGAATTATGTTTGCTGCTGTTGTTGTTTTAGCTTATATAATTTTTTTCCCTTTAGAAATTTGGCAATGATAGCTATGTTTTCCAGATAAGATCTCTCTTTGTTTTGGTCATAGCTTTCATGTAGTCCAATTAGTCCTATGTTTTCTCTTATTGATCTGTTCTGATATGTCAGTTTTCTTATGTTTCATAGTCTCTTCTATTTTTTCATTCTTTATATCAAGTCTTGTATAACTTCACTGGTTTCTCCTTACACAATTCTAATTTTCATAGTCATTTTCTTCCTTAAGAATCTGGATCTCCTAAACTGGAACCTTTCCCAGTAAGATCAGGAGTGAAACAAAGTTGCCCACTATCACCATTTCTATTCAATATAGTACTAGAAACGCTAGCCTTGGCAATAAGAGACGAGAAAGAGATTCAAGGAATTAGAGTAGGAAATGAGGAAATCAAACTATCACTCTTTGCAGATGACATGATGGTATACTTAGAGAACCCCAAAGACTCTGATAAAAAGCTATTAGAAATAATTCAAAATTTTAGCAAAGTTGCAGGATACAAAATAAATCCACATAAATCCTCAGCATTTTTATATATCTCCAACAAAATGCAACAGCAAGAGATACAAAGAGAAATTCCATTCCAAACAAATGTTGAGAGTATAAAATATTTGGGAATTCATCTACCAAAGAAAAGTCAGGAATTATATGAGCAAAGTTACAAAACACTTGCCACAAAAATAAAGTCAGATTTAAATAATTGGAAAGACATTCAGTGCTCTTGGATAGGCCAAGTGAATATAATAAAGATGACAATACTCCCCAAACTAATCTATTTATTTAGTGCTATACTAATCAGACTCCCAAGAAACTATTTTAATGACCTAGAAAAAATAACAACAAAATTCATATGAAAGAATAAAAGGTCGAGAATTGCAAGGGAACTAATGAAAAAAAAAGTCAGATGAAGGTGGTCTAGGTGTACCTGATCTAAAGCTATATTATATAGCAGCAGTCACCAGAACCATTTGGTATTGGTTAAGAAATAGACCAGTCAATCAGTGGAACAGATTAGGTACAAAGGACAAAAAAGGGCATATCTATAGCAATCTAGTCTTTGACAGACCCAAAGATACCAAAATTAGGGATAAAAATTCATTATTTGAAAAAACTGTTGGGAAAACTGGAAATTAGTATGGCAGAAATTAGATATGGATCCATACTTAACACCATATACCAAGATAAGATCAAAATGGGTTCATGATTTAGGCATAAAGAATTAGATCATAAATAGATTAGAGGAAGAGAGAATAGTGTACCTCTCAGACCTGTGGAGGAGGAAGGAATTTATGACCAGAAGAGAACTAGAGATCATTATTGATCACAAAATAGAAGATTTTGATTACATCAAACTAAAAAGTTTCTGTGCAAACAATACTAGTGCAAACAAGATTAGAAGGGAAGTAACAAATTGGGAAAATATTTTTACAGTTAAAGGTTCTGATAAAGGTCTCATTTCCAAAATATATAGAGAACTGACTCTAATTTATAAGAAATCAAACCATTCTCCAATTGATAAATGGTCAAAGGATATGAACAGACAATTCTCAGATGATGAAATTGAAACTATTTCCACTCATATGAAAGAGTGTTCCAAATCACGACTGATCAGAGAAATGCAAATTAAGACAACTCTGAGATATCACTACACACCTGTCAGATCGGCTAAGATGACAGAAACAAATAATGATGAATGTTGGAGGGGATGTGGGAAAACTGGGACACTAATACATTGTTGGTGGAGTTGTGAAAGAATCCAACCATTCTGGAGAGCAATCTGGAATTATGCCCAAAAAATTATCAAACTGTGCATACCCTTTGACCCAGCATTGCTGCTATTGGGCTTATATCCCAAAGAAATACTGAGGAGGGGAAAGGGACCTGTATGTGCCAAAATGTTTGTGGCAGTTCTTTTTGTAGTGGCTAGAAACTGGAAGATGAGTGGATGTCCATCAATTGGAGAATGGCTGGGTAAATTATGGTATATGAAGGTTATGGAATATTATTGCTCTGTAAGAAATGACCAGCAGGAAGAATACAGAGAGGCTTGGAGAGACTTACATCAACTGATGCTGAGTGAAATGAATAGAACCAGAAGATCGCTGTATACTTCAATGTTGTATGAAGATGTATTCTGATGGAAGTGGATATCTTCAACATAAAGAAGATCCAACTTCCAGTTGATCAATGATGGACAGAAATAACTACACCCAGAGAAGGAACACTGGGAAGTGAATGTAAATTGTTAGCACTACTGTCTATCTACCCAGGTTACTTATACCTTCAGAATCTAATACTTAACGTGCAACAAGAAAATGGTATTTACACACATATCTAGGTTATATTGTAACACATATAAAATGTATGGGATTGCCTGTCATCAAGGGGAGGGAATAGAGGAAAGGAGGGGATAATTTGGAAAAATGAATACAAAGGATAATGTTATAAAAAATTATTCATGCATATATACTGTCAAAAAATTATAAATAAAATTTAAAAAAAGAAATCTCAGAATAAAGCTAATAAAATAAAGTTTACAAGGAAATCTGAAAAAAAAATAATCCCAGTTCATATTCCTTTAGTAACTTTCAATGGTTGGGATCTTTCTTCTTTGCCTACTTATTTTTCTTTTTAAATAAGAGCTTAACATCATATGTAATGGGGAAAGACTGCAACCATTCCCTTTAAGATCAGGGGTGAAAAAAGGTTGTCTACTATCACAATTACAATTCAATATTGTATTAGAAATACTAGCTTTGGCAATAAAAGTGGAGAAAGAGATTAAAGGAATTAGAGTAGGTAATGAGGAAATCAAATTATCACTCTTTGCTGATGATATGATGGTTTACCTAGACAACCCCAAAGATTCTACTAAAAAGCTATTAGAAATAATCCACACGTTTAGCAAAGTTGCAGGACACAAAATAAAACTACATAAATCATCAGCATTCTTATATATCACTAACAAAATCCAACAGTTAGAGCTACAAAGAGAAATTCCATTTAAAGTAACTACTGATAGTATAAAATATTTAGAAATCTATCTGACAATGGAAAATCAGAAACTATATGAGCAAAACTACAAAGCACTTCCCACACAAATTAAGTCTTATCTAACCAATTGGAAAAACATTAAATGCTCTTGGATAGGGCAAGCAAATATAATAAAAAGGACAATACTACCTAAACTAATCTATTTATTTAGCGCTATAACAATTAGACTCCCAAAAAACTATTTTAATGACCTAGAAAAAAAAACAACAAAGTTCATATGGGAAAACAAAAGGTCAAGAATTTGAAGGGAATTAGTGAAAAAAAAAAATCAAATGAAGGTGGCCTAAGCTGTACCAGATCTAAAATTATATCATAAAGCAGAGGTTACCAAAACCATTTGGTATTGGCCAAGAAATATACTAGTTTATCAGTGAAATAGGTTAGGTCCAAAGGACAAAATAATCAATAACTCTAATAATCTAGTGTTTGCCAAACCCAAAGACCCCAGCCTTTGGGATAAGAACACAAAAGTTGCTGGGAAAATTGGAAATTAATATGGCAGAAACTAGGCATTGACCCATACTTAACACCATTCACCAAGGTCAGGTTAAAATGGATTCATGACTAGACATAAAGAATGAGATTATAAATAAATTAGAGGAACATAGGATAGTTTACCTCTTAGACCTGTGGAAGAGGAATGAATTTATGTCCAAAGAACTAGAGATAATTATTGATCACAAAGTAGAAAACTTTGATTGTATCAAATTGAAAAGTTTTTGTACAAACAAAACTAATGCAGATAAGATTAGAAGGGAAACAATAAACTGGGAAAACATTTTACAGTCAAAGGTTCAGATAAAGGCCTCATTTCCAAAATATATAGAGAATTTATAAGAAATCAAGCCAATCTCCAATTGATAAATGGTTAAAGGATATGAGCAGACAATTCTCAGATGAAGAAATTGAAACTATTTCTGGTCATATGAGAAGATGCTCCAAGTCATTATTGATCAGAGAAATGCAAATTGGGACGATTCTGAGATACCACTACACACCTGTCTGATTGGCTAGAATGACAGGGAGGGATAATGCAGAATGTTGGAGTGAATGTGTGATGACAGGGACACTGATGCATTGTTGGTGGAATTGTGAATACATCCAGCCATTCTGGAGAGCAATTTGGAACTATGCTCAAAAAGTTAGCAAACTGTGCATAACCTTTGACCCAGAGGTGTTACTACGGGCTTATATGCCAAAGAGATTTTAATGAAGAGAAGTGGACCTGTATGTGCAAGAATGTTTGTGGCAGCCCTCTTTGTGGTGGCCAGAAACTGGAAACTACGTGGATGTCCATCAAGTAGAGATTGGCTGAATAAATTGTGGTATATGAATATTATCGAATATTATTGTTCTGTAAGAAATGACCAACAGGATGATTTCAGAAAGGCCTGGAGAAACTTACATGACCTGCTACTGAGTGAAATGTGTAGGACCAGGAAATCATTGTATACTTCAACAACAATACTATATGGTGATCACTTCTAATGGATGTGGCCATTTTCAACAATGAGATGAACCAAATCAGTTCCAATAGAGCTGTAATGAACTGAACCAGCTATGCCTGGCGAAAGAGCTCTGGGAGATGATTATGAACCACTGCATAGAATTCCCAATCCCTCTGGTTTTGTCCGCCTGCATTTTGGATTTCCTTCACAGGCTGATTACACACTATTTCAAAGTCCGATTCTTTTTATACAGCAAAACAATTGTTTGGACATGTATACATATATTGTATTTAATTTATACTTTAACATATTTAACATGTATTGGTCGACTTGCCATGGGGGGGTGGGGAGAGAAGGAGGGAAAAAATTGGTGGAAAAGGTCTGGCAATTTTCAATGTTATGAAATTACCCATGCATATATCTGGTAAATAAAAACTGTTATAATAAATAAATAAGAGCTTAGTGATATAATCATGTCTAATTCCAGTGGTTGGGCAGGAGGAATGGTACCTCTAGCCTCAGATGTACTTTCAGTTCTATCCTCTGGCCTGAAATTCAAAACCAAACATATCACCCACCTGTAAGTGCCCACTGCCCGCATGGCCCTTAGTCCACTACTTTTTCACTCATCAGGTGTGCTGCTCCTTTCTCACCCAGACCTACACCTCAGCAGCACAGCTGGGCCCTCATCTATAAAGGGGCCATCAATTTTCCAAGACTAAGACACCCAACTACCTTGGAGGTGAAAATTTCTGTGATTTGGGCTCAGCCTACCTCTGAACCCAGCTAGCTACAGGATTCCTTGTTTGTTGTTTCAAAGGTAGTCTGCAAATGTTTACACTTTATAATAGTTAATACTCCATCCTGAGATCTTTCGTAATTTTCAATGCTGGGCTTTCTTCTCAACTTCTCTGGTTATCCTAGGAGGACTCCTATTCTGCCCAAAGTCTTATTTGCATTCTTTTTTTGCATTTTTTAATTATTATTTTTTATTTTATTATAATTTTTATTGACAGAACATATGCCTGAGTAATTTTTTACAACATTATCTCTTGCACTCACTTCTGTTCTGAATTTTCCCTTCCCTTCCTCCACCCCCTCCCCTAGATGGCAAGCAGTCTTATACATGTTAATTATGTTATAGTATATCCTAGATACAATATCTGTGTGCAGAACTGAACAGTTCTCTTGTTGCACAGGGAGAATTGGATTTAGAAGGTTAAATAATCTGGGAAGAAAAACAAAAGTGCAAACAGTTTACACTCATTTCCCAGTGTTCCTTTTCTGAGTGTGGCTGATTCTGTCCATCATTGATCAATTGGAACTGAATTAGATCTTTTCTTTGTCAAAGATATCCACTTCCATCAGAATACATCCTCTTACAGTATCTTTGTTGAAATGTATAATGATCTCCTGGTTCTGCTCATTTCACTCAGCATCAGTTGATGTAAGTCTCTCCAAGTTTCTCTGTATTCATCCTGCTGGTCATTTCTTTTTTTTTTTTTTTTTTTTTTTTTTTTTTTTCTGAGGCTGGGGTTAGGTGACTTGCCTAGGGTGACACAGCTAGGAAGTGTTAAGTGTCTGAGACCACATTTGAACTCGGGTCCTCCTGAATTCAGAGCTGGTACTCTATCCACTGTGCCACCTAGCTGCCCCTTGTCATTTCTTACAGAACACTAATATTCTATAACATTCATATACCATAATTTATTCAACCATTCTCCAATTGATGGGCATTGATCATTTTCCAGTTTCTAGCCACTACAAAAAGGGCTGCCACAAACATTTCGGCACATACAGGTCCCTTTCCCTTCTTTAGTATTTCTTTGGGATATGAGCCCAGTAGTAGCACTGCTGCATCAAAGAGTCTGTGCAGTTTGGTAACTTTTTGGGCATAATTCCAGATTGCTCTCCAGAACAGTTGGATGCGTTCATAACTCCACCAGCAATGCATCAATGTCCCAGCATCCCCTCCAACTTTCATCATTATTTTTTCCTTTCATCTTAGACAATCTGACAGGTGTGTAGTGGTATCTCAGAGTTATCTTAATTTGCATTTCTCTGATCAATTGTGATTTGGAACGCTTTCATATGAATAGAAATAGTTTCAATTTCATCATCTGAAAATTGTTCATACCCTTTGACCATTTATCAATTGGAGAATGGCTTAATTTCTTATAAATTAGAATCAATTCTCTATATATTTTGGAAATAAGACCTTTACCAGAACCTTTAACTATAAAAATGTTTTCCCATTCCCATTCTAATTTTGTTTGCATTAGTTTTGTTTGTACAAAGGCTTTTTAATTTGATGTAATCAATTTTGTGATCAGTAATGATCTCTAGTTCTTCTTTGGTCACAAATTCCTTCCTCCTCCACAAGTCTGAGAGGTAAACTATCCTATGTTGCTCTAATTTATTTATGATCTCATTCTTTATGTCTAAATCATGGACCCATTTTGATCTTATCTTGGTATATGGTATTAAGTGTGGGTCCATGCCTACTTTCTGCCATACTAATTTCCAGTTTTCCCAGCAGTTTTTGTCAAATAGTGAATTCTTATCCCAAAAGTTAGGATCTTTGGGTTTGCCAAACATGATTGCTATAGTTATTGAATATTATGTCTTGTGAACCTAACCTATTCCATTGATCAACTAATCTATTTCTTAGCCAATAACAAATGGTTTTCGTAACTGCTGCTTTATAATATAGTTTTAGATCAGGTACAGCTAGGCCACCTTCATTTGATTTTTTTTTTCATTAATTCCCTTGAAATTCTCAACTTTTGTTCTTCCATATGAATTTTATTGTTATTTTTTCTAGGTCATTAAATAGTTTCTAGGGAGTCTGATTGATATGGCACTAAATAAATAGATTAATTTAGGGAGTATAGTCATCTTGATTACATTCGCTCGGCCTATCCAAAAGCACTTAATATTTTTCCAATTATTTAAATCTGACTTTATTTGTGTGAAAAGTGCTTTGTAATTTTGCTCATATAATTCCTGAATTTCCTTTGGTAGATAGATTCCCAAATATTTTATGCTATTGACAGTTATTTTGAATGGAATTTGTCTTTGTATCTCTTGCTGTTGGATTTTGTTGGTGATGTATAAAAATGCTGAAGATTTATGTAGATTTATTTTGTATCCTACAACTTTGCTAACGTCATGAATTATTTTTAATAGCTTTTTAGTAAAATCTCTGGGGTTCTCTAAGTATACCATCATATCATCTGCAAAGAATAATAGTTTGGTTTCCTCATTATCTACTCTAATTCCTTTAATCTCTTTCTCTACTCTTCTCTACTCTTCTCTACACTAGCTGAGGCTAGTGTTTCTAATACAATATTGAATAATAATAGTGATAGTGGGCAACCTTGTTTCCTTCCTGATCTTACTGGGAAAGGCTCCAGTTTTTTCCATTACATATGAGTTTGTCTGTTTTGTTGGTTTTTTCATAGAACCAACTCTTCATTTTATTAATTAATTTAATAGTTTTTTTTTTTAATTTTCATTTTTATTGATCTCTCCTTTCATTTTTAGAATTTCAAGTTTAGTGTTTTACTGGAGTTTTTTAATTTGTTCTTTTTCTAAAATTTTTAGTTGCAAGCCCAATTCATTAATCTTCTCTTTCTCTATTTTATGCAAGTAGGCTCTAGAGATATGGAATTTCCCCTTATTACCACTTTGGCTGCATCCCACACATTTTGGTATGAAGTCTTATTATTGTCATTTTCTTGGGTGAAGTTATGAATTATGTCTATGATTTCCTGTTTCAACCAATTGTTTTTTAGTATGAGATTATTTAGTTTCCAATTATTTTTGGCCTATTTTCCCCTGGCTTTTATTGAATGTAATTTTCATTGCATTGTGGCCTAAAAAGGATGCTTTCACTATTTCTGCATTATTGCATTTGAGTTTGAGGTTTTTATGTCCTAATATATGGTCAGTTTTTGTATAGGTTCCATAAACTGCTGAGAAGAAAGTGTACTCCTTTCTGTCTCCATTTAATTTTCTCCAAGGATCTGTCATATCTAATTTTTCTAGTATTCTATTTACCTCTTTGAGATCTTTCTTATTTATTTTGTGATTTGATTTATCTACTTCTGAGAGTGCAAGGTTTAAATCTCCCACTATTATAATGTTGCTGTCTATTTCTTCTTGCAGCTCTCTTAATTTCTCTTTTAAGAATTTAAATGCTTCACCACTTGGTGCATAGATGTTTAATATTGATATTGCTTCATTATCAATGCTATCCTTTAGCAATATATAGTGCCCTTCCTTATATCTTTTAATTAGATCAATTTTTGCTTTTACTTGATCTGAGATCAGGAATAGCTACCCCTGCAAAGTCTCATTTCTTTAACACCATACTACAATAAACCTGAGGCACAATTTTGTTTGATTGTGGAGAGTTTGGAATTTTTTAAACTACTCCACATATTCCCACAACGCTCCTCTTAAGTTCTTTTACCTCAAATGGTTGCTACCTTAGTTTAAACCCTTACCATATTTTATCTTTTCTAATTAGCTTCCCAGCTTCAGATCTCTATGATGTACAATTTACAAACAAATTTACAACAAAGTTAATCTGGAAGAACAAAAGGCCAAGAATTTCAAGGGAATTAACCAAAAAATGCTAATGAAAGTGTCCTAGCTGTGCCAGACCTAAAATTATTTTATAAAGTAGTGGTCATCAAAACCATTTGGTACTGGCTAAGAGATAGAGTAGTCAATCAATGGAATAGGTTAGTATCACAGGACAAAATAGTCAATAATTATAGCAATCTAGTGTTTGACAAACCCAAAGATCTCAGCTTTGGGGATAAGAACTTACTATTTAACAAAAAACTTCTGGGAAAATGGGAAACTATTATGGAAGAAATTAGGGATAAACCCATACATAACACCATATACCAAGATAAGATCTAAATGGGTTCATGATTTAGACATAAAGAATGATATTATAAGGAAATTAGAAGAACACAGGATAATTTACCTCTCAGATCTGTGGAGAAGGAATTTGTGTTCAAAGAAGAACTGGAACCCATAACTGAATACCAGAATGATAATTTTGACTGTATTAAGTTTAAAAAAAAATTGTGCAAACCAAACAGACAAGATCAGAAGGAAACAATAAATTGGAAAATCATTTTACATATAAGCATTCTGATAAAGGCCTCATTTCTAAAATATATAGAGAATTGAATCACATTTATAAGAATTCAAGCCATACTCTAATTGATAAATGGTCAAAGGATATGAACAGACAATTTACAGATGGAGAAATTAAAACTATTTCTAATCATATGAGAAGGTGCTCTAAATCACTATTGATCAGAGAAAATTAAATTAAGACAACTCTGAGATACCACTACAGACCTCTCAGATTGACTAAGATGACAGGTTAAAAACAAGAATGAATGTTGGAGAGGATGTGGGAAAACTGGGACACTGATACATCATTGGTGGAACTGTGAACAGATACAGCCATTCTGCAGAACAATTTGGAAGTATGTTCAAAAAGTTATCAAACTGTGCATATCCTTTGACCAGCAGTGTTTCTATTGAGCCTATATCCCAAAGAGACCTTAAAGGAAGGAAAGGGACCCACAAGTGCAAAAATGTTTGTGGCAAGAAACTGGAAACTGAGTGGATATGCATCAGTTGGAGAATGGCTGAATAAGTTATGGCATATGAATGTTAAGGAATATATACTAAACGATCAAGAGGATGGTTTTAGAAAGACTTGGAGAGACTTACAGGAACTGATGCTAAGTGAAATAACCACAGCCAGGAGATCATTATACATGGCAAGATCAATTTTATACCATGAACAATTCTGATGATTGTGACTCTTTACAACAATGAAATGACAAATGACAGTTCCAATGATTTTGTTATAAAGAGAGCCATCTACACCCAGAGAGAGGACTGTGGCAACTGAATGTGGATCACAACATAAGATTCTCATTCTTTTTGTTTTGTTCCCTTGCATTTTGTTTTCTTGCTAATTTACTTTCTTTTTTTTGATTTGATTTTTCTTGTACAGCAAAATAATTGTATAAATATGTTTACACATATTGTTTTTAATATATATATTTTAACATGTTTAACATATATTGGACTGTTTGCCATCTAGGGGAAGGAGTGGGGGAAGGAGAAAATCTGAAACACAAGGTTTTGCAAGGGTTAATATTGTCAAATTATCAATGCATATGATTTGACAATAAAAAGCTTTATTTAAAAAGAGAGAGAGAAAGAATATCAAGAATGACATTGGTGTTAGATGTTTTGAGTTTTGAGTAGTCCCGGTTGAATCTATAAAAAGAATTTCTAGCAAGTGGAACAAGTTAACTTGAGAGAAATGGAAGTCTACAGGATGATAACTACTATATAGTTGAGATGGATTTAAGACAAAAACAATGTATTGGAGAAGTAGAAAAACTGGGAGACTTAAGTATTCATAAGTTGGAGTAGCAAGAAAAATGTGAATTAGGTGTTATCCATAAGAAAATTTCTTGAAGAATAGTATGATGTAAAGCCCCACACAGGTGTCAGCAACAAGGATATAGACAGGATCAAGTGAAATTTAAAGGTTAAAAAAAAAGTTGCTGAGTGATGATAGCAAAAGAGAGGACATGAAAGTGGTATTAGGGAATAAGGAAATTTAAGGAGCAAATATTCCAATTCCTCTTGGTTTCAGAGTATGTGAGATATTCTTAGAAATGGAATCAAGAAATGTGACATCTCTTTTGAAAGCCAGATGTTAGTTATCCCAAGAAGATGTAAGGAACATCAAAGGAAGAAATATAGGATAACAATCTAGATCTGGAAGGGATATTCAGAGAGCATTTTGTCTAACACCCACATTTTACTGCCAGGGCATCTGACAGAAAAGGTGAATACTGGTGTATGCTATCTTTACCACTGATGCTTCCTTTTTCTCTTCCCTCATTCCATGCTTGATGCTATGTGAACCAAGGTTCTTGACCCCAGATCAAGCAAATTTGCCAAAGTTGGAAGCTGGAAAAAGAGAGGGACCAGTTAGCAACAATGTCCCACGATCTCAGGTAACACAGAAGTCTAGCCAAGACATTAGATTCACCAGGGAAAGGAAGTGTCATTGAACCCATCCCTAACCTCTCAAAGTGAACATGTTAACTAGAACAAAGTCCAGGGGCCCCACAGCTAAGATTTTGGTTCTAAAGTCAGTGAACATTACAAAATACTTTCAACACCTAAGGATTACATACTCAAATAGTTTGTTATCTATAAGTTAGACTTCAATTACAGTAGAGCAATAACTTCCCTTTAATTGGTTCTATGGGACATTGTCCCTGAGGCATCACAAAGTTTCAAGGTTTCCCCATTTCTCTTTCTCTAAACTGTAAATTTCCTCAGGGATTGGAGCTTTTCCTTAAAGCAACGAGGCATTTAAATTACCTTTGATACCAATAGATAACTCATCTATCAACAAAGACATTTAACAAATGCTTTTTGATTGATCAAGTCTTCTTGGTGGTCTATTAATGTGAGTCTTCCAGGACTTACCTGACTGAATACTAATGGCTGAGAACAATTTAGGATATTGATAATTGTTAATAAAAGAGGAATCTTTGGAAAACAAACATGGTAAAAAAAAAATTATTTTTAGTTTCCCCTGTGTTATTTCTGCTGCCACCAAAGGAAATTTATTTATTCAAATAAATAATTTGAAATTATACAAGGGGAAATGCCATTTATAGGGACAGAAAACAAATTTAAATGAATAAATCCACATTTTTCACTCACTATGGCACTCACTACTCTAAGACAATGTCAGCTCAAAACTTCTTGGTCAGTGCTTTAGGCTCCTATTTAAAATTCACTTCATTATTTCATTCCACCATCAGTTAACTAAAAATCACAGAACCTGAGTTCAAAATTCACATCTTCAATTTATTACCTATATGACCTTTAAGAAATCATTTAGCCCCACTGAGTCTCATGTTTTTAATCTGCATAAGGAACATGCTGAACCAGATATCCTGAACAGTACCTTCCAGCTTTATATCCATGGTTCTGTATAATTTTGTCATTTTACATATGTGAGTTGAATACTTCTGATACTCTGGAGACTCTTCTAAAAGTAATGAGATTTCTTATAAACATAATCATATATTACAAAATATTTACAAAATTTAGTGCATATCATTAAGAAATAGTAAAAACTAAGAATAAAGAAAAAAACTAAAGTATAATTTCACCATTGATGGAGATGAAAATTCCAGAATGGTAAGCCAAATTCATGCCATGCAAGGACTGGTAAAAGAAAGTAAGAATGTCCAGTTTAAAGGAAAAAAAATACTTAAGAAGGACATGATTTTTTTTATATATTTTAATAGTTTTTTATTTATTTCCCAGATATATGCATGGGTAATTTTACAACATTGACAATTGCCAAACCTTTTTTTCTAATTTTTCCCCTCCTTCCCCCGCCCCCAGATGGCAGGTTGACCAATACATGTTAAATATGTTAAAGTATAAATTAAATATAATATAGGTATACATGTCCAAACAGTTGTTTTACTGTATAAAAAGAATCACACTTTGAAATAGTGTACAATTAGCCTGTGAAGGAAATCCAAAATGCAGGGGGACAAAAATAGAGGGATTGGGAATTCTATGTAGTGGTTCATAATCATCTCCTAGAGTTCTTTTGCTGGGTGTAGCTGGTTCAGTTCATTACTGCTCTATTGGAACTGATTTGGTTCATCTCATTGTTGAAAATGACCACATCCATCAGAATTGATCCTCATATACTAAGTATTGTTGTTGAAGTATACAACGATAATCTAGTCCTGCTCATTTCACTCAGCATAGTTCATCTAAGTCTCTCTAGGCCTTTCTGAAATCATCCTTTTGATAATTTCTTTTTTTTATTTTGTTTTTTATTAATTTTTATAATTATAACATTTTCTTTGACACTACATATGCATAGGTAATTTTTTTTTACAACATTATCCTTTGTACTCCCTTCTGTTCCGAGTTTTTCCCCTCCTTCCCTCTACCCCCTCTCCTAGATGGCAGGCATTCCCATACATATTAAATATCTTATAGTATATCCTAGGTACAATATATATGTGCAGAACCGAATTTTGTTGTTGTTGTTGTTGCAAAGGAAGGATTGTATTCGCAAGGTAAAAATAATCTGGGAAGCGAAACAAACAAACAAAAAAAAAACAATGCTCACAGTTTACACTCATTTCCCAGTTCCTTTTCTGGATGTAGCTGATTCTGTCCAATATTGATCAATTGGAATTGAATTAGCTCTTCTCTATGTTGAAGATATCCACTTCCATCAGAATACATCCTCAAACAGTATCATTGTTGAAGTGTATAATGATCCCCTAGTTCTGCTCGTTTCACTCAGCATCAGTTGATGTAAGTCTCTCCAAGCCTCTCTGTATTCCTCCTGTTGGTCATTTCTTACAGAACAATAATATTCCCTTTGACCCAACAGTGCTACTATTGGGCTTATATTCCAAGGAAATACTAAAGAATGGAAAGGGACCTGTATGTGCCAAAATGTTTGTGGCAGCCCTTTTTGTAGTGACTAGAAACTGGAAAATGAATGGATGTCCATCAATTGGAGAATGGTTGGGTAAATTATGGTATATGAATGTTATGGAATATTATTGTTCTTTTGATCATTTCTTACAGAAATTCCATAATATTCACATACCACAATTTATTCAGCCAATCTCCATTTGATGGGTATCCACGTAGTTTCCAGTTTCTGGCCACCACAAAGAGAGCTGCCACAAACATTCTTGCACATTCAGGTCCCTTTCCCTTCTTTAACTTTACTTGACTTTGAATACTAATGGCTTTGAACAATTTAGGATATTGCTAATTGGTAATAAAAGAGGAATCTTAGGGAAGCAAACATGATAAAAAAAATTTTTATTTTTAGTTTCCCCTGTGTTATTTCTGCTGCCACCACCAGGAAATTTATTTATTCAAATAAATAATTTGAAATTATACAAGGGGAAATACTTTTGGGATATAAGCCCAGTAGTAAAACTGCTGGGTCAAAGGGTATGCACAGTTTGATAACTTTTTGAGCATAGTTCCAAATTGCTCTCTTGAATGGCTGGATGTATTCACAATTCCACCAACAATGTATCAGTGTCCATCTTTTCCCACATCCCCTCCAACATTCTGCATTATCTTTCCCTGTCATTCTAGCCAATCTCATAGATATGTAGTGGTATTTCAGAGTTGTCTTAATTTGCATTTCTCTGATTAATAATGACTTGGAGCATCTTTTCATATGACTAGAAATAGTTTCAATTTCTTCATCTGAGAATTGTCTGTTCAGATTCTTTGATCATTTATCAATTGGAGATTTGCTTGATTTCTTATAAATTAGAGTCAATTCTCTATATATTTAGGAAATGAGGCCTTAATTGGAACCTTTGACTGTAAAAATGTTTTCCCAGTTTATTGTTTCCCTTCTAATCTTATCTGCATTAGTTTTGTGTGTACAAAAACTTTTCAATTTGATATAATCAAAGTTTCCTACTTTGTGATCAATAATGATCTCTAGTTCTTCTTTGGACATAAATTCATTCCTCTTCCACAGGTCTAAGAGGTAAACTATCCTATGTTCCTCTAATTTATTTATAATCTCATTCTTTATTCCTAGGTCATGAACCCATTTTGACCTGATCTTGGTGTATGGTGTTAAGTGTGTGTCCAAGAACATGATTGTTATTAACTAATTGAAGAGCAGTCATGATAAGTGGTGATGTGTTCATATCAATGAAATCACAGATATTTGAACTATGTAAGAATTGGATGGATCAGGTTCAGATATTTTTAGTTAGGGAAAGAGAAATATAGAAAAACATTGAGCTTACATAAAAGTTATAAATGATTCTTAGTTTATCTTAAGATATTCAGAAATGAGTCTCTGTCCATACATGCCACCTTGTTTGACCATTGAGAAATTCATTCCATATATTCTTTAAATGTTGACAAAGATCAACATTGGTATTGCAGTGGAATTTCCCGATATTTTGAATATTTTTGAGTATGTGAATTTGGTTAATTTGGTTATTATTTATTCATTTGAGGCAATGTGATACTATGTATAAATGGTCAGCTTTGGAAACACTTTGGTTCAACTTCCGGCTCTGATATATGCTGGCAGTGTGACTGTGGGCAGGTCACATGATCATCATAATCCTCATCATCCTCATTCTTAGTATTATTGTTATTTAGAAGGAAAAAAAACTTTTATGTTGGATAAAATTTTTTCTGCTTGACTCTAGAGAATAAATGGGACCAAAGGACAAGATTTTTAAAAGTAGGGCTTCATTTCAATTTAAAAACGGGATAGTCTGCTTATTGGATTGGTGAGTCCTTCACTAATGCCCTCTAGGAAACTATAAGTTTTGATCTAGTTGCTGATCTATTTTAATGGAGGATTTTCATATATCATTGTTCCCTATACTATTGAAATCACAAAAACATTCCATAGGATCACAGCATGTAGAGATGGAATGATCATAGATAAAGAACTATATGTGACCCTAGAGGCCACTCCCTTGTTATAGGCCAGAACTCTGTACTTGAAACAAGGATTCTTATAAGGTGCTAACTCAGTGGAATTGATAAGACAATAGTTATCTAGTTTAGCATGGTGATTAATAGTTCCCTAGTTCAGTATGATTGATTTAATCTTACCACAAATAATAGTTCCCTAATGATATAATGATTGGTTTATACTCAATATACTGTAAACGATCTAATTATAATAGAGTATATAAGCTGGAACAAACTCAGCCATGATCAGACTCAAAGAAGACAGAAGATTGGAGGTGGGAGCTCAAGTTCTCGGAGCCAAGGAGAAAGATTCACTCCATCTCACTTCACCTTGGTGGCTGACCTGTCCTCCTGCATTTCCTTTGCTGAGACCAAGTTAGCCTGGACTCCAAGCAAGGAGACAATAAAGAATTTGGACTTAACACCTGGCTATTCTTGTGGTGATTACTTTCCTGAAATGAAGGCACTCCAAGATCTCCAGAAAACCAACGAGAACACTACACTCCCCATTTTACAGATGAGGAAAATGAGGCTCAAGAAATTAAATTTGAAATCAAGATTGTTGTAAGTAGCAGAGCTACAAATGAAACTCAGATCTTTTCATTTCAAATTCATCCTGCTTTTCATAGCTCCATGATTTTCCCTCCCCTACTTTCAAGTTCATTGATATTGACTTTTTCGACATTACACCTCATCCAATTCCAAAAGCAGCCCTTCTTTCCATAATGTCAAGAGATCTTAGTTCATTAAACAATGAACTAGAGGTCAGAATGATTGTAGAACAGTATAAATATTTATTGAAGAACCCATAGTATCAAGGAAGGAAGGAAGGAAGGAAGGAAGGAAGGAAGGAAGGAAGGAAGGAAGGAAGGAAGGAAGGAAGGAGGAAAAGTAAGAGAAAGGAGGTGGAGAAAGAAGAGGAGGGTGACAAAGAGGAGGAGGATCAAGAGAAGGAACAGGAAGAAGAGGAGGAAAAGGAAAAGGAGAAGGAAGAGAAAGAGGAAGAAGATTAAGGAGAGAGGAAGAATATTAAGAAGAAAGAGGAGCAGAAGGAGGAAGAGAAGGACAATTAGAAGGGGAAGAGGAAAGGGAAGCAGAAGAAAGGAACAAACAAACCAACAAAGGGAGAGAAGGAGGGAGGGAGAGAAGAGAGTTAGGGATGGAGGGAGGAAAGGAGGAAGGAAGGAAGGAAATAGATGAAACATATATAGGTAGATCGATACAGAGATAGGTAGATTATTGGTGGTGGTAGTAATGGGTTTTGTCCTTTCTACCTGAAAAGGACCAAAAATGATATCACTATGTTAGAGCTGAGTTACAGCCTATTTAACTGAGGCTGCGTAGACCAATGTAAGCTTGGAATTTTCTGTCACAGGTTGGACACAAATTATACCTATGAACATCTGTGATAGCTTCTCTAATTGCATGCATTTCACATGTCTCTTGGGCAAATAGAAGGACATATGGATACATAGATAGATACAGAGATGATAAATAGATACATTGATACATTGATAGATACATAGAGACAGAGAGAGAGAAAAAAGATAGAATTTATTAAACACTTATCTTGTGTTAGGCACTATTCTAAGCACAAAGGAAGAAAATAAGTCAGACAGTTACTGACTTCAAAGAATTTACATTCTAATGGAAGAAGATAACTAAAGAGAAACTGGAATAAGAGGAGGAAGGGGAGCAGCTGCCAGAGAAACCTGAGCAGTGTCCTAGAATCTTGGCTCAGACAAAATAAGGCAAAAATTAACTAATCAGAACCAAGGGCACCAGGAATAGAGTTCAGGTTATTCTGTTGGGGATGGGATAATGTAACACTCAGAGATAAGGAGATAGGGTACAGAATACTGCTAAAGTTAGAAGCTCCTCTGTGTGCTGAATGCCCTCATAATTTTGGGGAGAGTGAGATCATTTTCCTTTTTATTTGTAGATGAGTTCAAATCCCAGGTGACTATTAAATAAAAAAAATTAGATTAAGTAATTGTTAAAAAAAAAATTTTAGGCAGATTACTTAAGAAGCTCACTAAATCAAATTCAATATCTAAAGTTTGAAGTAATTTCACACAGAGAGAAAAGAATTAGAATAAAAATATAAGACCTACATTTTTAATCACTATCTTACTATTGTCTTGCTTTGGGCCATTACGAATGTCACAACAATGTGAAGTGTTCGTTGTTTTTCTTCTTTTTTCAAGTTGCCAAATGAATGTTGGAGAACAGAGGGGTTCTTAACATAGGATCTGTGAATTTGTTCTTTTTTATATTTTGATAAATATATTTTAATATAATTTATTTCTTTTGTGAATCTATGAATTTTAATTTATTAATTTAAAAACATTATTCTGAGAAGAGATTTTTTGGCTTTATCAGGCTGCCATGGGATTCCATGGCAAAGAAAAAGTTAAGAATCTCCTACAATAAAGTATCACATAGGTCTTGTACAGCCCTGACTTTATTATATGAATCTACAAGGGATAGCTAGAAATATCAATAAAGCAAAAGAATTTTACAGGATATTTTTGAAAATGGAAGGGATTTACTGAATTATAATTAGCAATGATGACTTTCACTGATATTGCTAAGATCTTAAACTTACTAGAAGGAAAGAATAATTTAAGAACTTTTAGAAGCATACATGTGCAAACTTTTTTTAAATTTCCATATCAAATGAAATTTATCTTAGACATCCTTCATTCTATATAAAGTGGGTCTAATTTGTACCATAGGCAAGTGGATTTAATTAACTCCAAAAGAAAAGTCTCATTATAAGCCAATCTTAGCTCTTCCTCAAACTCTAAACTTTTCTCAGGATTATATTACAAAGTTTTGCAAAGTGTTTTATATATTTATGCCTTCTCTCTGTTTGTATGAAATTACTTTTAACTTTGATTAAATATAGAAAGCAAGATATTGAGCTCCTTAACTCATCTAATATTGTTTCAGCAATTATTTCTGCTATTAATGGGCTGGAATATGGACAACACTAGAATCAGTAACTTTATCTAGATGGCTTTATAAAGTGAAGAATATAGAATTTTGAATGAAATAGTGATTCCATCTGGATGGTATAATAGAATAAAGAGAATAGAATTTGGGAGGAAAAACAAGGTTTTGCAAAATGCTTTACATATTCTATCATTTAGCACACATAATAACTCTCCAAGGTATATGCTATTATTGTTCCAATTTCATGGATAATGAATTAATGCAAACAAAGGTAAAATGATTTTCAGGGTCACAATGTAAGCGCTTGAAACGGAATTCAAACTCAAGTCCTTGTGATTCCAAGACCAGAACTATATCCAATAATATAATCGATGAATAGCATTATCATAAGGCTCAAATATTTATTGAAATGTCCTAATGATTGTTCTTCATTCTCCTCTAATGTCCTGCAGCTGAAAGGAGAGAGAAATTGAAAACACTAATAAAACAGTTTTAGCTGAATTCATTCTCCTGGGACTTTCCAAATACCTCAAACTTAAGGTTTTCTTTCTTGTGTTATGCATGACAATATAGTCATCCTTTTTGGAAATAGTGTCATTATCATACTGAGCATTCTGGATTCCCATCTTCACACCTCCAAGTATTTCTTCCTCAGAAATCTCTCCTTCTTACATATCTGTTACACATTTGTGCCCAAAATTCTGGTGAACTTCCTGTCTACATGAAAATCCTTGTCCTTCTTAGGATGTGCAATCCAGATGTCAACCTCTTTTGCCATGGGAACCTCAGAGTGCATCCTGCTGGCTGTCATGGGTTATGACCACTATGTGGCTATCAGTAATCCTCTAAGATATCCCATTGTCATGCATAGGACTTTTTATGCAAACCTGGCTTCTTTGTACTGGCTAATAGGTGGTCTTAACTCTTTGTTTCAAACCATTCTTAAGATGCAATTGCCTTTTTGTGGGAAAAATATCATTGACCATTTCACCTGTGGAATACTGGCTGTCATGCACCTGGCCTATGCTGACATCTCCCTGAATAAACTCATCATGCTGGTAAGAATTGTAATCTTCACCTTAATCCCTCTGCTATTAATCATTGTTTCTTATGTCTTCATCCTTTCCACCATTTTACAGATCCATTCTGCTGAGGGCAGAAACAAAGCCTTTTCTACTTGTCTATCCCACCTGACCATGGTCATCATCTTCTATGAGACAATCCTCTTCATGTATATGAAGCCCAAGTCCAAGGCCTCACTGACCACAGATAAGCTGATTTACACACTTTATGGGATTTTTACTCCCATATTCAATCCCATCATCTGTAGTCTGAGGAACAAGGATATGAATGCTGCAGTGAAAAAAGTGCTAAGCAGAAGTCTGTCCTTATGGAAACTGAAAGATTTGGCTTGGCTCTATACTGCTGGTCCACTTCATAAGACAATAACTTATTTGGATACTTTGAATTCCTCATTGTGGTATATATTCTCCTACAAGGAAGACTACAATCCCCATGTATCCCACATTATAAAATTCTGGTACATTTTTTCTGATAAATTCTCAGTACATGTTCTATCCAATCCAGCTGAGACTAACTTTTTTAAAGTAATACAAAGATATTAATTTATAACTTGGATTGTCTACCAAATATTTCATTCTTACTATAGATCCCTCCTGCTTTCTTTACCACTCATATATTAGATGATATTCCTTAGATGTTTTTGCATATAAACCTGTTTAAATTTATCATGTTATAGCTTGTTTTTTATCATTTCATCATATTTTGGGGTGGTTAAAAAGTTTTTTGGGCCACAGCAGCTAAGCAAAATAATATCAACTATATGACCTTTGAAACACATTTGCATTTATAGAATTTTTCACAAGAGAATATGAGACTTAGTTATCTATACTCAGTATCCACTGAATCTTCCTTTTGTGCTGAATAAAACTGTGATATAATCAAATGATATAATATTTGTAATGTACACAGAACAATTCTTATAAGGTGCCTAATAAATGTTTGTTCTACTCCTCTTTTTGTGTTTGAGGTTCTGACGTATATATACATATATATATATGTGTGTGTGTGTGTGTGTGTGTGTGTGTGTGTGTATACACACACACATATATATAATATAAGTTTACATATGTATATATAATATACATGTGTTGCATTGCATATAAAATATGTTATGTATATATTGGATTGGAGTCTGGAAAGCATAGATTAAAATATTGCCTCTGTCATTTACTAGTTCTGTGACCATGGGCAAGTTACTTAATATCCCTAAAATTCAATCAGTTCTCTCAGAATCATCTACTAATTTTTAGACAGGTTGCTGTTTACAACAATGTTGTTCTTAAATCTTAAATTTATGACACATATACAGCATATGGTACTACATCTAGACTGCTCTCTAAATTTGATATAATAGCTCATAACCAGTATGTGGTTCTGATTTATTCAGGTCTTTGACAACTGAACACACAATCTACAAAGTTTTATCAAATTGGGAAGCCTTTCAGCAGAGATTCAACAGCTAGATTCTGTAGTTGTTTTCTGAGGACCAGACTCATTGATAAAAAAGAGCTCATCCAGTGATGGCTTTCTACCTCCCTTTCTTCCTTCTTTCCTTCTCTCTTTCCCTCCCTCCTGCCTTCCTTCCTTTCTTAATTTTTCCAGCAGATCATGAAGATTATTAACTAATGCATGGAACAATTACAATAGGTATTTGAAGAATAAATATTCACATTGATGACATCATAGGTTTTACAATTTTGATTTTTGCATTATTTTTATTGTCACACTTTGATTTAAAATCCTGTAATCCTCTGCCTACTGATTTTTCTTACTATAATTTTCATTTAATTCTTTGATTTCATTTCTAAACCATCATGGAATTTGTTGGAACTGTTCCTTTGTCAATGTAGGGTAGGAGGTTGTTGCTCAATTTATTTTAACTCCATTTCCTTTGTGGGGAAGAATCTGTCTTTTGAGATGATTCTTCCTTGTAATAGTTGTTCATTTCTTCTCACAGAATTTGAAAATTCACTTTTAATGCCTTGAGACTTATGAATAGAATTAGATAACACAGAAAATTCAGAGAAATAATCAAAAAGTTAAAACATCCAGTTGTAATATCGCTGCATTGGGCTTAAGACAAAAAAAAGAAAGAAAGAAAGAAAGAAAGAAAGAAAGAAAGAAAGAAAGAAAGAAAGAAAGAAAGAAAGAAAGAAAGAAAGAAAGAAAGAAAGAAAGAAAGAAAGAAAGAAAGAAAGAAAGAAAGAAAGAAAGAAAGAAAGAAAGAAAGAAAGAAAGAAAGAAAGAAAGAAAGAAAACCTGAGTTCAAATTCTGCTTCAGACATTTTCTAGCTGCATGAGATTGACCAAGTTATTTTAACTCTTTAAACCTCTGTTTCCTTATTTGTAAGATGAGAGTGGTAACAATAATGGCACCTAACTGATAGGATTCTTGAGAGGATCAAATGAAATAAAATGTATAAAGTCCTATAAACCTTAAAATGCTACATAAATGGTAATATAGTAATATTACTAGATAGTTTCCTATTTTCCTCCATTCCCTTCCTTAGAGGTGAACTAAGAGATAGAAAGGAAAAGTAGTAAATGTATAAAACTTAGTGGGAGCTTTATATAACAAGACCTCTGAGTAAACAAGGGAAGAAGAAACTATAGAAGGAATAATAGTAGTAGCATTTTTATAACATTGTAAGTTTTACAAAACACTTTCCAAACATCTCATTTTCTCCTCACAGCAACCCTGGAGGTGTTATTATATTGTCCCCATTTTACTGCAGTTGTTCAATTGATTACTTACATCCAACTCTTCATGAACCATTTAGATTTTTCTTGGCAAAAATACTGGAATGGTTTACAATTTCCTTCTCCAGCTTATTTTACAGATGAGGAAACTGAGACAAATGGGGTTAAGGAACTTACCCAAGGTCATACAGCTAGTAAGTGTCTGAGACCTGATTTAAACACAGGTCCTCCCAACTCCAGGGTCTGTATCCTACTGCACCACCTAGATGCCCCCATTTTATACATGTATAAACTGAAACAGGAAGAACTTAAGTTACTTACCCAGGGTCAGCCAGCTAACAAATTTCCAAGACCAGATTTGAACTCAGGTTTTCCAACTCCAGGCACAATGGTCTAACTACTATATGACTAAGCTGTCTTTGATCTCAGACAGCAGTTGCTAGTTTTGTGTTAATTAAGCAAACATGTCCAATCTAAACCATCTTTGCTTCTTCCAGTCAGTTCTCAGTCTGTGAATGGCTTCATTAAGTGATCTCAATCCTAAACTGCAACCTCACTCCACAGGCAGGGAATCTTGCCCCCCCCCCATCCCACCCCCAATTATCCAACAGAAAGTTAACATGGAGTCCCAAAATTGACATCTCTTTCCTCTCCAAGATTCAGACCCACAAAAATTTTGGGGTAGAAACTTCTCTAAGGACAAAGAAAGCATTTCTGGATTTTAACTTTTGAAGACTGAATCATGTAACCTATTTGTATTTTTTTTCTTTATAAATTTGACTACAGAATTGGGAGGGGATGAGGAATGTCAATCAAACATGTTTAACAGAAGCTCATACAAAATTAGAACTAGAAATTATCTAATCCAACTCCTTTATTTAATACACAATAAAAAATTTTTTCAATGAAAATATTGATTATTGAAAAACTATTTTATTTTCAGTCACTCTACTCATTTCTTTTTTCCACCACATAACAATATGGGATTTTCTAAATTTAGGAAAATCTCGATTCAAATGCCATCTTTGTCATTTACTAGTTATATAACCAGGAACAAGTCATTTGATTTCAATTGTTTTTGGTCCTGGACAGAAACTTGAAAGTTTTCCCCAGTCAGACTGATTCTTTTGGGAAAGCAAACTACACATATCTTTTGTCTCATTTCTAACCTAGCCTTTAAGGCTGAATGGGCATTGCTTCTGACAGACAGACCTGGGAAAGATCTTAGGTTAAAAAAGTCAAGTTCTTTCACTGAATCCTGGGCCATTGCCAGTCATCCTAACCTAAGTTTTGCCACTGAATTCCAGCGAATGGAGGAGAAAGTGAAACTGATGACTTTGCACAGCCCAAAGTCACTTAAATCCAGTTCACTTGCAAATCAAGTCATCACCTTCCGGATGTCATTGGTCTTCTTCAAAAACTGAGGTTGAATAACAATATGCATATGTACCTATGTATCCTCTGGGATATATAGATATAGACATAGATATAGATATAGATATAGATATAGATATAGATATAGAGATATATATTTATAAAGAGAGAGAGATGAGTATATATAGATAAAAGAAGATACATGGATAGATAGATAGACAAAATTTCAAAACTCTGTCTTAATTGTCCAATTTGCTTGACCCACAGTCTTAAATTGGTCACTTATTCTTCAAAATTCCTCCTCCCTACAGTTGTGTTAACAAGAACCATTTTCCTGTTCCTCTGATTCACTCTTCAATTAAGATGCAGTAACATCTTCCTTCTAATTGCTTTGTGGATCATTGTCCCTGAAGGAGCAGAAAGTTTCTAACTTTGGCACTTTTAACTTTTCAACTTTAAATTGCTTTGGGGATTAGCCACGATTGCATTGGATAATGGCTGCTTAATAAATATTCACTGTAATACATCTATGAGAGTCTGGCAGTTTATGAAATGAATGCAAACTGTCTTAATTTCAGAAAAATTTTGATGATGTTCTGGAAACAATAAGGTATTTCTTTGAAGAAGTAGAAATAATTCCTCAAACCTCCAGGTAAACCTTGGCCAGATATTACACTGAAACTTTCTAGTTTCTGATGATAGCTATAGCAGAATTTTGTTATATAGATTATGAAGTCAGACTAAAAATATTCTGATCTATAACTATTTTTACATATCAATACTTGGCCTAGTAAAATAATTATTTGTATAATGTTTCCTTAATTGTAGCTATTCTTTCTATTCTGAGTGATTTATAAAAAGGCTTATACCAAGAATTCATTGTTATTCCACATAATATGTAATCTCATACAAAACTCAGGAAGTAATACTAATAATAATGTATTATGATACATGCCATAGTAATGATATAAATATAAATATATAACATAATATAGACTAATATTATATCTAATAATCACTATTATAAATTATAATTAGCATTTTATAGTGTTTAAGCGATTATAAAGTACTATACATAAATTTACTCATTTGATCCTCATAAGACTATAATTATCTTGATTTTATAGATAATGAATCTGAAGTTGAGTGAGATTAAGTGACTTTCTAGGTTCAGTAAGTACATAAGTAAATATCTAAGACAGAATTTGAACTCATCTTCCTGTCTCCAAGTTCCATCTTCTACCACTGTTTTCATATAGCTGAGGAAATAGATTTAAATCTTATAAAAACTGAAGTACTAAGCTATACAAAGAAAACAGGTATTTATTTAACATCTACTATGTAAAAGATTTGTAGCAGCAAGGTAGCACCGCAGATAAAGTACTGGACCTGGAGTTAGAAAGGCCCTTCTTCTTGAGTTCAAATTCAGTTTCAAATATTACCTGTGTGCCCACAGCAAGTCCCTTAACTCTGTTTGCCTCAGTTTCCTCATCTATAAAATGAGTTGGAGAAGGAAATTACAAATCATTACAGTATCTTTCCTCAGAAAATCACAGTCAGACAAGACTGAAAAGTGACTGAACAACAATAAAAATATTTTAAATAATGAAGGAGAATGCAAAATCAGAAAAGAAATAGATTATGAACTTAAAGAATTTCCAATCTAATAAAGGGAATTCTTTTTTTTATTTCATAAAATCTTACAAGACAGAGGGTATGGTATGAATAATTAACAATAGAATTAAGAGACCTAGTTACCTGAAATGAAACTCATATTGCAGTTCTTCCAGCTTCTAGCACAGATAGATTTCAGTGTATAGATAGTGTTAAGTAAATCTCTGTTGAATTAGACTTAAATCAGGAGTCATTAAACAAAAATCCAACTATTAGGTAAGAAAACTTAAAGAACTGAAGCTAAAAAACTGAAAAATAAAATTATTACATTTATTAAATCCAAAGTACTTTCAGAATATTCCTGGTTTTACTCATGTTGAAATTAATCCAATTCAGAAACTAAAATAAATCTAGATTTGATAACAACCCTGAATCAGATTAAATGAAAATGAAAAATGTCTCAGCATAAGAATAGTAAAATTCTTCTGCTCAAAAATGGACTTGGAAGAGCAAGAGAACTGACTAATAAACAGATTGCAATGTCCATCAAAATACATTGAAAAGTTATTTAAAAGGAAGGAAAATATGTTAGATGACTCAATTTCTTGTGATGATTAAAAGCACAAGAGTCATACTTTGGATAAGAAAATAAAGATGTACTGTACTTACAATAAGATGATGTCAATGAGAGAAGTAATGTAATGTTGTGGAGAGAACCCTGGCTTGTGACCCTGAAAACCTGGATTCTGGCCTTGGCCTTGGCACTAGAGGTATAACCATTAATTGTTCATTACACCTCTCTAGGTCATGATGACTTAACTTTTAACTTGAGAGCATTGGATCACATGAACTTTAAGCTTTCTCTTCTTTCCCTTGCCAATACCTGATCGCCTATGATACTACCGTGTTTCCCCGATAATAAGACACTGTCTTATTATTTTTTTGGGACTAAAAAACACCAGAGGGCTTATTTTCAGGGGAGGGCTTATTTTATCCTCCATCATGCCCCTTTTATCCTCCATCATGCCCATTTTAGCCTTCATCATGCCCCTTTTAGCCTCCATCATGCCCCCTGAGTGCTTATTTTATTCTCCATCGCTTACTGAACTTACCGAGTTTTTAGATGGTCCTGTCTCAGCTCTACTCCGCGGCGCTGCTCTCAGTAACGCCAGCAAGCAAATCACCAGGGAAGAAGAGGATGACGCGCTCACTGCTGCAGCTCTGATTGGATGCAGCTCGGGAGCGCGACGTGCGTTTCACCCGGGAGGGGAGGGCGGCGCTGCTTACTGAAGGTACCGCTACGCAGCATATAGCGCAGGGGATCACCATGATGACCGTTTTCATAGTAAGTTCGATAGGGCTTATTTTCGGGAGAGGGCTTATTTTAGCGGAATATTAAAGAGTATGTGGGTGTCTTATTTTCAGGATAGGTCTTATTATCGGGGAAACACGGTATATTTGATTACCCACTCTCATAAGTCATAAGATTTTGTGATTTTCAGTGGATGTGCATTTCAAACTCTTTCTTTTTGTCCCTTTGTAACCAGGAATAGGGGCAGCTAGGTCGTCCAGTGCAGAGAGTGCTGGCCTGCAGTCAGGAAGACACATCTTCCTGAGTTCAAATCAATTCTTTCTAGATCTGAGGTTCTGAGATTCCATGATATTTAGTCAAATATTTGTTTGAAGGAAAAAGGAAAATGGTGTTGCAATGGATAGAGTTCCAGCCCTGAAGTCAGGAATACTCATGTTCCTAAATTCAAATCTGGCTTCAGACACTTATTGGCTATGTGACCCTGGGCAAGTCACTTAACCCTATTTGCCTCAGTTTCCTTATCTGTAAAATGAGTTGGAGGAGGAAATGGCAAATCATTTGACTATCTTTGCCAAGAAAACCCCAAATGGAGTCACAAAGAGGTGGACATGACTGAAAAATGACTTTACAGTCATGAAACCAGTAGTACACATATGGGTTGATGTTAGGGAAATTGTCTTTTCCCTCAAGACACAGCAAAAAAATTACCTTACCTTCATATTTAGGGAGAACAGTGTCATAAAAACCCTGACAGGAGGAGGACAGCATGACTGACAATGTAAAATGCCTCAGAAATATCAAGGAGGATGCAAGTTTTGAAAAGTCATTAGTGAGAAAAACTCCTAAAGAGTCTAATTTGAGGGAGAAAGTTCTAAAGAGACATATCAGAGGTGTATATTTTAATGAACAAGTAGCTATAGGATTCAAGGTAAGAGATTATGGATAGAAAAACATGTAGAAAATAATATCCAATCAGTTGGATTATTTTATTTTGTATTCTCAGTAGAATGAAGAATAGTATAACAATCCATTAATTCAAATAATAACCTTTAAGTAATAACCTATTGCATACATATTATGTAGAGGGAGCATGGTATATTGGTCAGAATGTTAGACTTGGAGTCTGAAAGGTCTGTGTTCAAATACCAGTACTGTGTTCTGGGCAAATTACATAACTTTTATCTTACCACCTTCTACATACTCCATAATTTAATTACACTGACCAATACACATTAGAGGGAGAAAAGAAGAAAAAAGGAATAGCTCATGGAATGAAAATATTAACCATTAAATTAGACATTATATTTCTAATGCAATATGCAGCTTACAGACCTTCCTGAAGCAAATAGAAATACTTTTAATCTCACATGTGTTTGGTAATTTTTCAAAGCACCAGTTGCATAATAGTATCATATTCTCTGTTATGTATATTTGTACAATCTCTCTGGGATTATAAATTCCATGAAAGCAAGGACTTGTTTTATTTAAACCGCATAGTTTCCCTTTGCTCCTAGTACAATGCATAGTGCATAACAGATGTTTTGTTGTTGTTGAATGAAGTAATTAAATCATATTTACTATATGTATGTTATTCCAGAAGATAAGTACTTCAAAAAAGCAATGGGATTATCTTTTAGAAAAATCTAGACAGGTAATTAAGGAAAGGAAATTAGGATAAAGTAATTGAAAGAGTAGTTTACCAGAGGGAAGTGGAAATGTTTTCCTTTTGAAAAATTCCCTTTGAAAAAGCTTCCAATAAAACATAATCTACTGCACATTATTTTGTAGAAAAGGTAGAATTAATAGAGCACTTTTCATGTTGACAGTTGCTTATCATAGCACAAAACATTCCTCCCTAATCACTGATCAGAGCTGATATTAAGAATTAGAGAATGTTGCAAACCAGGAATAAATAAGACAGCCAGGCATATGGTCTGTAATACTTACTAAAATGTGATTTCACTTCTGAGTCTTATTTCTATCATGTCAAAAAGGAAGATACTGAATTAGACAATTTTCAAAGTCTTTTTCCAACTCCCATTCCTACTATCTAAAGATAGTAGAAACTTAGGAAAATAGAAAAGGAAAGCTGTGGTCCTGCTTCTTCTGCCACTGATAAACTAATGAACTTTTTTACAAGCCATTAAAAACTCAGAGTTTCATGTTCTGCAAAATGGGGATTTAATAATCTCTGACTTGGTTCTTTCACAGATTTATTGGAAGGATTAAATAAGATAATGTATGGAAAAGCATTATGCAGATTGTAAAGCATTATACTTAACTATGTAAGATATTAACAAAGGTGACTAGGTGACACAATGATCTGAATGCTAGGGCCTGGAGTCAGAAAGGCTTTAGTTCAAATTCAGCCTCATGAATTTAGCTGTGTGACTTCAGGCAAGACACATAACTGCTGTTTTCCTTAACTTTCTAATCTGTAAAATGAGAATAACATCCTCCTTGCAGCAGAAAGGGGACAACTAGGTGGTGCACTGGATAGAGCACTGGGCTTGGAATAAAGAAAACTCATCTTCATGAGTTCAAATCTGAACTTAAATTCTTATTAGCTGTACAACCCTAGCCAAGTCACTTACCACTATTAGCTTCAGTTTCTTTATCTGTAAAATGAGGTGGAGAAGGAAATGGCAAACCAGTATCTCTGGCAAGAAAACCCCATTTGGGGTCATTAAGAGCTAGACATCAATGAAACAACTAAACAATATAACAAAAACAAGATTGTTGTGAGGATCAGAAGAGAAAATAATTATAAAGCAGCTGAGCACAAGGCAGAGCACATAGTAAATGCTATATAAATGCTAATTTAGCTATCATTATTTTATCTTAACTTTTAATTCAACTGTTCAACAGGTCATAAAACAATTCCTTTCCAAAAGGAACTGAAAATACTCCTTTATTTTATTTTGTTTATCACAGTAGCTTCTCTTCTGAGATTTCCTCTTCACAATTTCTGATACATGGCAACCTGTTACTCCAGAGAAACTAACTGTTCCGTTTTTTATATTTAAAATGTCAATGTCATGATACTGAAGTATTCCAGATATTATAAAATGAAGCATCAAGTATGTGAGGAAAGGAATAAATGACTCTGCTAACAGCAAGTTAAATTGAAAGACATGAAGATCCTAAATTCCTGAAGACTGAAATCAAAAACAAAGGAAGGGATTTCTAGGCTTCCTGGGATAATGTAGATTGATGAAAAGTAAATAGAGTCTTTTAGTTATTTAAGATCCAGAAACTCTTCATTATGATGAGAAATGAAAATAATTTCAAACCAACCTTCATAGAGACAACCTAGTGAAACATTGCTGGAGATCTTTACAATATGGGAGTCTAAAATAAAAGGATTTTGCATTATTTCTTCCTATGAACTCTTGCAACAGGAAGAAATGGAAAGAATAAATAAAACTTTTGTGACAGAATTTCTTCTTCTGGGACTTTCCGGCTACCCAACACTAGAAATCATTTTCTTCATTCTAATTCTAATGATGTACTTAGTAATCCTGTTTGGCAATAGTGTCCTTATTATAGCAAGTATATTTGATTCTCACCTTCATACCCCAATGTACTTCTTCCTCAGTAACCTCTCCTTTCTAGATATCTGTTACACAACTACTTCTATACCTTCAACCCTGGTAAGCTTCTTATCCAAGAAAAAAACAATTTCCTTCACAGGATGTGCAATACAGATGTTCCTTGGCTTTGCCATGGGATCAACTGAATGTTTACTATTGGGAATGATGGCATTTGACCGTTATGTAGCCATCTGCAACCCTCTAAGATACCCCATTATCATGAACAAGATTGTATATGTGCTGATGGCTTTAGTGTCTTGGCTTTCAGGAGGTATCAACTCAGTAGTTCAAACAGCTCTTGCCATGCAGTTACCTTTCTGTGGAAATAATGTCATTAATCATTTTACTTGTGAGATCCTAGCAGTCTTAAAATTAGCCTGTGCTGACATAGCCCTCAATGTGATTACAATGGTGGTCTCCAACATGGTCTTTCTGGTTCTACCATTGCTGGTGATTTTTTTCTCCTATATCTTTATCCTCTATACCATTCTGAGGATGAACTCAGCCAAGGGAAGGCGCAAAGCATTTTCCACATGCTCAGCCCACCTGACAGTGGTGATCATATTTTATGGGACCATCTTCTTCATGTATGCAAAACCCAAGTCTCAGGACCCTCTTGGAGCTGACAAGTTGCAAGCAACTGACAAACTCATATCCATGTTTTATGGTGTGGTCACCCCCATGCTGAATCCCATCATCTATAGCCTTCGTAACAAGGATGTGAAAGCTGCTGTGAGAAATTTGCTCACTCAAAAGCCCTCTTCTCAATGAACCCTCTGTGGCATGGTTCTTTGTAAGGGCTCTCACATTAACCCACTATGCCTTAAGGCATGTTATGTAGTCTTCTGTCTTTTTTTTAGAAATATATATATATATATATATATATATATATATATATATATGTGTGTGTGTGTGTGTGTGTATACATACGTATGTGTATATATATAATTGGATTGAGTTTTTGTAAAGAGGAAATAAGATTTATATAGTACTGATGTAATAAGTGAGTGCTATAAACTTAAAACAAATGTGTGCTCTGAGTCTGATATCTTTATGCAAGGGACACTAGCAGCAGCAATACAAAAGCCATGAAGAAATTCCAAGGAGGAAGTCATGATCGGAAAACTTTATCCATTTATTGCAGTGAGTTGAAGCCAGCTGAAACTGCCTAGAATTTTAAATCATTTTTACTACCTCATAATTATCAATCTCTTTCAATTAAATTCAGAGATTAGGGAGGAGTGATCTGAACTCTTTACAAGCCCAACCTAATTAAAATCACACTTGCTGATGTGAAAAAAAAATGCAAAATGCTTCTTGCCTAAACTTTAGCTAATGTGCCTCAGAAAATGAGTATATAGTGCCTTTCCTGGCTATGTATTAAATGTTCAATCAAAAAGAGGTTTTCTTGGAAGTTTCAAAGCAAACACAAGTTTTCCACTGTTCTTGGCTCAGATATTCTTTCAGTTTGTTTGGTTTTGTTTTTGTTTTTTTAATGAACACTTTTTAATTTTCAAAAGATATGGATGGAATATTTTTCAACATTAAGCCTTGCAAAACCTTGTGTTCCAAATTTCTCCTCTTCCCCTAACCCTTTCCCCTAGATAGCAAGTAATCCAATATATGTTAAACATAGTAAAAAATATATGTTAAATCTAATATATGCATATATATTTATACAATTATCTTACTGTTCAAGAAAAATCAAATCAAAAAGGGAAAAAATGAGAAAGAAAGTAAAATGCAAGAAAACAACAAAAAGAATGAAAGTGCTATATTGTGATCTACACTCACTTCTCACAGTCCTATCTCTGGGTGCAGATGGCTCTCTTCATCACAAGATCATTGGAACTGATCTGAATCATCTCAGTTGAAAAGAGTTACATCCATCAGAATTGATCATCGTATAATCTTGTTGCCATGTACAATGATCTCTTGGTTCTGCTGATTTCACTTAGCATCAGTTCAGGTAAGTCTTTCCAGGTTTCTCTATAGTCATCCTATTGGTCATTTCTTATATAACAATAGTATTCCATAGCATTCATAAACCATAACTTATTCAGCCATTCTCCAAGTGATGAGCATCCATGTAGTTTCCAGTTTCTTGACACTACAAAAAGGGCTGCCACAAACATTTTGGCACATACAGGTCCCTTTCCCTTCTTTAGTATTTCTTTAGGATAAAAGCCCAGTAGAAACACTGCGGGATCAAAGGTTGTGCACAGTTTGATAGCACTTTGGGCATAGTTCTAAATTGTTCTCCAGAATGGTTGAATCACTTCACAACTCCACCAACAATGTATTAGTGTCCCAGTTTTCCCACATTCCCTCCCATATCCCATCCCCTCCTATCATCTTAGCCAAACTGAGAGATGTATAGTGGTACTTCAGAGTTGCATGCATGGGAGTACAGAGGTACAGATACAGAAGATGAAGTATCAAGTTCCAGGCACAGCAGATAGAATAGAGTACTTGGCTCATATAATACAGTGAAAGGGGGAAAAGTGTAAGAAAACTGGAAAGTTGAAAGTAGCAAGGTTGTAAAGAATTTTAAATGACAAACACAGAGGTTTAATTCTAGAGGCAATAAGGAGCCATGGAAGTTTATTGAACAGAAGTGGGGAAAGGAAATGACATGATCAGATCAATCCTTTAGAAAATTCACTTTCTCATCTAAAATAGATGGAATGGGAAAATGTTTGAGGCAGATTAAAAAATTACCACATTAGTCATATGAGAGATAATCAAAGCTCAAAACTAAAGTAATGGTCATATAAATAGAGAGAAGGTATTACACAGAGGACAGTTGGGGGAAAGAATTGAGATATAATGACATCACTTTAATAAATATTGTTTTTGAGATGTCTGGAACATACAGAAAGTACAAAAGACCATCAGTGATGTATGATCAACTTATGGAAAGGAGGAAATTCACTCTCCTCTACTTCTATACAACTGCAAATATACAGAGCCATGTCAGAGAATGAGTTAGAGGAAATAAAAATAATTCCTCTCAGGTTTATAAAGACAATATTCTCAAAGATTCAATTAATGTAAACAAGAGACATCTACCCTGGAACTTACCCAGAACATCAAGACTCATATTTATTAGTCAAAAACCTATTCAGAGAACTTTTACTATAATTCAATAATCAATCACTGTAGTATTATTGCCAAGAAAACTCCAAATCGATTCATGAAGAGTTGAAACTGAATGACTGATCTATCTTCATAGTGAATAGAGCCTTGAACATGTAATAAGAAAGGTATACAATACAGCTTTTGACATTTACCAATTATGTGACTCTGGCACTAAACTAAGTGCTTTACAACTTTTAACTCCTTTGTTCCTCATAACAACTCTGCAAATTAGGTACTATTGATAACTCTAATTTTACATATAAAGAAACTGAGGCAGACATTAACTGACTTATCCAGGATCACAGTATGGGTATGGAGTCTACTATGCACAGCACTATAAGCTGCCTAAATAGTTCAAATGCCGCCTTCCACAAAAATACAGAAAAGCATTGTACTATACTAATTCTCCAGCAATTGAGTTTAATAACTTTATTTTTTTCTCAGGTGATATTGTACTCATCACCAACCAAGTGATCTCATTAAAATTTCTCTGGTCCATACATAGAATAGTTTTCCTCACCAATGAATGCAATGTTTCTGAACATCCATGCTGAGAAGTTTAAAATTGTTACTGGCAGGATTATTATTAAAAAATATGAAATATTTCTCAAACATATTAAAATTAGTAAATGTATTACTCTGACCCACCCTCTCAATCTTTATTGGTGAGAGTTCATCATACCCAAGTGAACCTAGACCCACCACAATGGACTCCAGGAATCTTCCTGCCAATCTGCTGATGTCCACAAAGCTTCCTCCCACCCAGTACTCTGGCCTCTTCTCTGAAGCTCTGAATTTCACATTGGTAAGAACCTGGCTTAATGCAATGATTAAATAAAATCTGGTGCCTTTCAATGAATTAAAAGATTCGGCTTAAAAGGAATCTAAGAATCAAAAGAACTGGTTCCTAACTCTACCAGTAATTACCTGTGTGATCTTAATGTACTCGTTTGCCCCATTTGAGACTATTTTCCAGTAAGAGGCTTGGATCAGATGTTTGGTCCTTTTCCAGCTCTGATGATCTGAGATTTTAGGAGATTTCCAAAATTAAATTCTTAGGCATCAAATAATCTGAAATGCAAATCACATGATTGAATGTGAGTTGGCCCACAACCTCCAATTCTAAATTATGTGCAAAGAGAATTTCTAAAAGATCTGTTACAAGTGTAAAAAAGTCTTAATTTCTTGTCTCTTTAAGAGTCCTTTTTTATCCCAGCAACACTTTAAAGTTTTAAATTAGAAGAACATAGGATAGTTTACCTCTCAAATCTGTGGAGGAGGAAGGAATTTGTGACCAAAGAAGAACAAGAGATCATTATCACAAAATAAATAATTTTGATTATAAGTTTAAAAGTTTTTGTACACTATTGCAGACAAGATTAGAAGGGAAGTAATAAACTGGGAAATATCTTTTTACATTCAAAGGTTCTGATAAAGGCCTCATTTCTAAAATATATAGAGAATTTACTCAAATTTATAAAAAAATCAAACCATTCTCCAATTGATAAATGGTCAAAGGATATGAACAGACAATTCTCAGATGATGAAATTGAAACAATTTCTAGTCATATGTAAAGGTGCTCCAAATCACTATTGATCAGAAAAATGCAAATTAAGACAACTCTGAGATACCACTACACATTTGTCATATTGGCTAGAATGACAGGAAAAGATAATGCAGAATGTTGGAGGGGATGTGGGAAAACAGGGACACTCATACATTGTTGGTGGAATTGTGAATACATCCAGCCATTCTGGAGAGCAATTTGGAACTATGCCCAAAAAGTTATCACACTGTGCATACCTTTTGACTCAGCAATGTTTCTACTGGGATTATATCCCAAAGAGATCTTAAAGGAAGGAAAGGGACCCACATGTGCAAAAAAGTTTGTGGCAGCTCTCTTTGTAGTGAGAAGAAACTGGAAAGTGAGTGGATGCTCATCAATTAGAGAATGGCTGAATAAATTAAGGTATATAAATGTTATGGAATATTATTGTTCTATAAGAAATAACCAACAGGATGATTTCAAAGAGACCTGGAGAGACCTACAGGAACTGATGCTGAATGAAATGAGAAGAACCAGGAGATCATTGTACATGGCAACAACAAGACTATATGATGATCGATTCTGATGGTTGTGGCTCTCTTCAATGATGAGATGATTCAAACCAGTTCCAATGATCTTATGATGTAGAGAGTCATCTATACCCAGAAAGAGGACTGTGAAAACTTAGTGTGGACCACAACATAGCATTTTTACTCTTTCTGTTGTTGTTTACTTGCATTTTGTTTTCTTTCTCAGGTTTCAGGTTTTTTTTTCCCTTCTTGCTCCTATTTTTCTTTAGCAGCAAGAAAACTGTATAAATATGTGTACACACACACACACACACACACACACACACACACACACACATATTGGATCTAACATATTTAACATGCATTGGACTACCTGCCATCTAGGGGAGGCAGTGGGGGAAGGAGGTTTTGCAAGGGTCAGTGTTGAAAATTTTCCCATGCATATGTTTTGTAAATAAAAAGCTTTCCCCCCCCCCTACCGAGGCTGGGGGTTAAGTGACTTGCCCAGGGTCACACATCTAGGAAGTGTTAAGTGTCTGAGACCAAATTTGAACTCAGGTCCTCCTGAATTCAGGGCTGGTGCTTATCCACTGCGCCACCTAGCTGCCCCCAAATAAAAAGCTTTAATAAAAAATTAAAAAAAATTAAAGTTTTGAAGTGTGAATGTTCAGAAGTGAAGAGATATGCAAGAATGCTTAAGAGATCACATCTCCAATATCCAATTATGTGGAATTTAGTAATAAATTTTAATTAATATAAAATTCCATGGACAAAAAAAATCAACCACAAAACACCTTTACCCTCAGAGAATTTAGAGAGTGACATTTCTTGCCAGTACATGAGTATTCTCAGCTCTTTTGAGGGTTTTTTTCCCCCAGCCCTTCCAGAAGAAGCTAATGGGTTCTAGGGATACAGAATGTGTTGAAAGTATGAGATAATGGATGTTTATTTTAAAAGAACATTTTATTTACCTCTGGAATATAGTAAAAGTCTTTAGTTAATCTCATGGGGAAATTGAACTTTGTGGTGATGAAATCTTAAGGTGTAAATGGAAATATTTAGTTTTTTTCATTGTTGAGCATGTCAGAAATTTAGAACATAATCTAAGTAAAATAGTAAAAGGAGAATTCTGAGAGAGGCTCTGTCGTGCAATGCAGAGTATGGCATTTACTTTGGGAAGGTTTAGATTCAAATTCCGTCTTTGTCCTTCACTAGCTATATAGCCATGGACCAGTCATTTGATCTTAGTAAAGGAATACTGGTAGAACCTATTTCATAAAGGTGTTATCAAACTCTAATAAGAATGTGAATCTAAAGCTAACTTAAAGGTACTATATAATTCTCTTATGCAAGAGAGAGAGAGAGAGAGAGAGAGAGAGAGAGAGAGAGAGAGAGAGAGAGAGAGAGAGAGAGAGAAGAGAGAGAGAGAGAGAGAAAGAAAGAGAGAGAGAGAGAGAGAGAGAAGAGAGAGAGAGAGAGAGAAAGAAAGAGAGAGAGAGAGAGAGAGAGAGAGAGAGAGAGAGAGAGAGAGAGAGAGAGAGAGAGAGAATGGGATGGTCTCATTGTATGATGGGAAGAAACAGCCAGTGGTCCATTTGTATACTCCATTGGTATTCATGAATTACCAGTGAATTATACAATGAAAAGTTGAAAGGCTTCTAGAATTTTAGGGGAAATCCCTTCTGTGACTAACTTATGGAAGACCAAGGAAGGCCATGGCAAGCAGTAATCACCTCAATGAAATAAAAGACTTATTTGATCAAAAATCTTATTTTTTTGCTAAAAAAAAATCTAAGTCACTTGGGTTTGCCACCTTGGAATCATATTTGTTCAGTTCAGTTACATATGACTCTTTGTAGCCCCACTTGGGCTTTCTTAGCAAAGATACCAGAGCAGCTTGCCATTTCCTTCTCCAGCTCATTTTTCAGATGAAAAAACTGAAGCAGAGTTAAGTGACTTATGCAGGATCACACAGCTAGTATCTGAGGCCATATTTGAACTCAAGAAGATTCATCTTCTTACTCCAAGCCTCAGACTTTATTCACTATGCCATGTTGCTGTCATATTTGACTTTCCCCTTTTTCTCAGCTCTCTTTTTTAATTAATCATTTTATTGACTTTATCTGCACAATATTATTTTCAGCTTATCCTTTTTAATGCATTTATTTATTTTAAACTAAAATGCAAAATTTTAAAAATAAAGCTACAAAAAAAAATTTTTTTCATGTGTTTCAATAGAAACATCAGGGAGGATTCAAAATATGTAACAATAAATTTTCAATTTTCAAGAAAAGTATTTATAATAATAGAAAAAACTTGTATAATTGCATAAACTATCTTTTTCTTTGCTTCTTTTTTAGGTTTTTCTTTCATTCTCTGCTGTGTATTTTTTATTTTATTCTTTTTTTCCCTTTTTCCTCCTTCTTAGTTTCTCCCAAGCCAGTTGCAGTTAAGCATGGATATATTTATGTATAATTTCACATATATATATATATATATACATGTGTGTATGTACAAATGTGTGTATATATATATATATATATATATATATACATGCGTGTATGTACAAATGTGTGTATATAGATATATATGTACATATATCTATATATACATACTTACACATACCTGCATGCAACACATAAAAAAAACATATATAAACATAGATTTTCTCTTTTGATTTAATATTTTTTTAATTTTTACTTTAATAACGATGATTAATGCCCTTACTTTTTTTCTAATAAAATTCTGATCCTGATCATTGTTATTATGTTTTGTATATATCTCTTATTTTCCTATCCCTGTTAACTTGCCTTGCTTCCCTCATTGTTTCTTCATGCCTCTCTTATCTTCTTCCCTAACCCTTCCCCTTACAATCCCCTTCCCATTACTGTACACAGCTTATCCCATTCCAATTAATATACTCACACTTCTATATTCCACCTTATTCCATTCCTTTCCCCCCCCTTATTTCTTTATAGATTTTGGAAAGTGTTACACACACACACATACACACACACCTCATTCATATAGCATAATAATTTTTTTCCCTTTCCTCAACAATTTTTGCTTTTTTAAGAGTCAAAATAATAATCAGCTCCACCCCATTGTTTTCTTTTTGGATTATTTAATTACCAATACATTTTCCCTCATATAAAAACATTTTTTTAACTTGTTAGTATTGAAATCCCTTGAAACTTTTGTGATACTGGTTTCTTACAGATTAAATATTATACTGAGGTCAAGTTTTGCTTGAAGCAAAAATCCTGAAAAATATGTTTTACTGTCAACTTTTTCTTTAGATATTATTCTTAATTTTGTTGAGGATAATATTTTTTGGCCACAATCCTAGTTTCTTTTGATTGTCAATATACAGTATTCCAGGGACCTGTATTCTTTTTATTGCAGTTTGCTGATAAATCTTTTGCAAACTCTTTTTATTGAAGCTTCCATATATTTGAATTGTTTTCTGTTTTTGTTGTTGTTGTTTGCTTATAAAATGTTTCTTTTTTGGTCTAGGGCTTTCAAAATTTAGCAGTGATATTTCTAAGTTTTTCCTGGTAGGCTCTCTAAGGACAATGAAACAATGATTTTTTTTTTCTGTTTCTAGTGCCCCCTCTTTTTTATGTCACTTCAGGAAAATTTTATTTTCTTTTATTTTTTCTATGATTTCTATTATTTTTGGTCATAAACTTTCAGGAAGTCCAATTATTCTTATATTTTTCTATTATTGATTTTGTTTCTCTAGATCTGTTGTTTTTCTTATAAAATGCTTCACATCCTCTTCTATTTGTTTGTATTTTGTTATATTATTTCTTGTTCTCTTGTAACTTCATTGGTTTCCCCTTACCCAATTCTAATTTTCAAAGAGTCATTTACTTCTTTAAGACTCTGGATCTCCTTTTCTAATTGGTTGGCTTTCTTTTCATTGTCTTCTGTTTACTTGAGTTGTTCTTTAAAAAAAAAAAAAAGTTTTCCCTCCATCTCTCTCATTTGATTTTAAAAGTCTTTTTTTGAGTTCTTCTTAAATTCTTTTTGGGAAGGTAGCTACTTAAACATTACTCTTTGGATAAGGGAGGATTTTTTTAACTCCAATATCCTCTTTTGAAGATTATCCAATTCTCTTAGTAACTTTCAAAGGTTGGGTTCTTTCTCCTTTGCCTGCTCATTTTTCTTTTCAAATACAAATTTAATAATTTAAATCCCCTCTAATTCTGGGGATGAGAGGAAGGATAGTGCTCTGGCTTTAGGTCTTCCTTCAGTTCTTCCCTCTGGTCTGAAGACCAAAACCCAGAACTTCACCCTCCCCCCATAAGCGGCCACTGCCAGCATGGCCCTTTCCCCACTATTTCTACAATCACCAAGTGTTCTGGTTTGTTTTCACCCAGGGCTGCATCTCAGCAGCATAGCTGGGCCCTCCTAATCAGAGATTCCAACAATCTTCTGGGCCTCAGACCCCTAACTGACCAGGAGGTGAAATTTTCTGTAGTTTGGGTTCTAGCTATTTCTGAACCCAGTTAGCTCCAGGGTTCCCTGCTGACTGTTTCAAGGGAGCTAGCCTGAAGGTGTTTGTACTTTACACCAGTTAATCCTTCATCCTGAGATCTTCCTTAATCCTTCATCAAGGGATCTTTTCTTCCCAGTTTTCTCTAGTTTGCCCTCTGAGCATCTGTTTTCTGTCCCAAATCTTGTTTTTTTTCACCACGCCATGTTTTGCCATGAGTAACAATTTTTCTTTTTTGTTCATGGGAAAAAATATGAAGACTTTGACATTTCTGACCTGCTCCACATGTTCCCAAAATCCTCCTCCTCACCCTTCTTTTATCTGAAATGGCTGCTACTTTAGTTCAAGCCCTTATAAACATCTCACCTGAACAGATACTTTTCTAACTAGTCTCTTTGCTTCAGGTCTCTATGCTAATACAATTTACTCACTGTGCAACACTCAAAATATAATATAATATCATTTAAAGGACATTTGCAAACACATTCCTATCTTTTTAGACTTATTTCATATTATTCCAATTTACATTCATTAAAATATTAACTACTGCCTGAAACCAACATTCTTTGTCCTTCCTTCATGCCTATGCAATAAGATATATCCTATGCTTGAAAAAAATCTGTCCTTAATCTTACCTCAGCTCATGTATCCTTAGCCATTGGTAGACTTCTTGTTAGTTATTACTTCTATCTCTCTCCTGGAAGTACTTTATCTTTAGTATGTACATATTAAAACTGTTCAGTTACCTGTTCATTCCATGGGTCATAGGCTACTTAACAGCAATGGGCTAAACTTGAAATTCATTCGGAAGCTGAAAAATTCTAACCTGTTGAAATTTTTTTTTAAATCTGATGCTGTTATCCAATAGGTTATCTGTCAAGTCAAGATTTGTCGAATTGGAAGTATGCAGTGTCACATATGCATTCAATCACTAACAAAGTATTGAACAGAAAATTACCAAGTGCAGAGCTAGGTAGTTTTCCATTAGGGTCTTTTTTTCAGATTATTATTGCTCTATTAATCAATACTCTTTGGATGTGTCATTCAATCATTTCTCTATCCAATTAACTATGGCACCAACCAAAGCATTTCTTTCCATGTTATTCCCTAAAATTTTTTTGAAATTTTGCCAGATGATTTGCTGAAATCCTTTATTGCAAGAATCATACAAGTGATAATGTAAGAATAGAGTTGAAGCAGATTCTCATGAGTATCTCCAAGTTGGGACACTTTTTCACTGTCAGTCTCTCTATAACTCAAGCTAATGGTAACCAATATACCATACCATTAATCTACCACTACTGCAGTGAAGAAAAAGAGGCATATTTCTCAGCTCTTCTCTATGATCATACTTAATCACTAGGTACAGTGTTTAATTGTAGGTTGTTTCTTTTTTCTGGTTGTTCCTTTCAGTTACATTGTTGTCATCACTAGTGTATCTTGATTTCCAGGTTATGGTTATCTCAATCTGCAGGAGTTCATATAAGACTTCTCGTGATTTCATATTCATCTTGCCTTATGATGAAAAATGTATTGTTAAATCCAAATATCCTAAGATGACAGGACAAGAAAATGATGAATATTGGAAGAGGTATGGGAAAACTGGGACACTAATGTATTGTTGGTAGAGTTGTGAACTAATTCAACCATATTAGAGAGCAATTTGGAATTATTTAATCCAGCACTATTTCCACTGGGCTTATATCCCAAAGAGAGCTTAAAGAAGGGAAAGGGACCCACATGTGCAAAAATGTTTGTGGGAACCCTTTTTGTAATGGCTAGGAACTGGAAACTAAGTGGATGTCCATAAGTTGAGGAATGGCTGAATAAGTTATGGCATATGAATATAATGGGATATTATTGGTCTATAAGAAATGATCAGCAGGATGATTTCAGAGAGGCCTGGAGAGACTTATGTGAATTGATGCTAAATGAATTGAGCAGAACCAGGAGATCATTGTACATAGCAACAAGAAGATTATAATATGATTTACTCTGATGGACTTGGGTCTTTTCAATAATGAGATGATTCAGGGCCAGTTTCAATGATCTTGTGATGAAGAGAGACATCTGCACCCAGAGAGAGGACTATGGGAACTGAGGGTGGATCACAAAATAGTATTTTCACTCTTTTTCTTGTTTGTATTTTTGTTTTCTTTCTTGTTTTTTCTCTTTTTTGATCTGATTTTTCTTGAGTAGCATGATAGTTATGGAAATATGTATAGAAGAATTGAACATGTTTAAAATATATTGGATTTCTTGCCATTTAGGGGAAGGTATTGGGGGGGAAATGGTAAAAATTGGAACATAAGGTTTTGCAAAGGTGAACGTTGAAAATTATCCATACAGATGTTTTAAAAATAAAAAGCTTTAATATAAATAAATGGCTTCATGTAGCATGATTTTCTTAGTTATACCCAAACCAATACTTTTTTATACATTCATTACTACCACACAACATGCTGCTCTAACATTTCCATGTTCACAAAGCTAGTTAGTGGTCAAGTTTTTTCTGGAACCCAAAACAGCAAAATTCTAGGCCCATTGTTTCTTATTAAAAGGGGCTACTTTTACTTAGCATACATTACTCCCAAAAATCGATAACTTAAAAGAAAATGTCAACAATGAAATTGGAGTTAGATGATTTCAGTTTTGAACAGTGCCAAATCCATGAATTTCTAGCAACTGGAGCAAATTCAATTAAGAAAAATGGGAGTCTACAGGCTAACAGCTATTATATATGTTTGAGATAGATTAGAAACACAAACTATGAACTAAAGAAGTTGAAAAATGGGAAAGCCAAAGTGTTAATAGATTGGTGTCAAAAAAGAAAACTGTGGGGGCAACTAAGTGGCACAGTGGATAGAACACCAGCCCTGAAGTCAGGAGGACTGAGTTCAAATCTGATCTCAGACACTTAACATTTGCTATCTGTGTGACCCTGGGCAAGTCACTTAACCTCAACTGCCTCATAAAAGAAAAAGAAAATGGTAAATCAGATATTATCCACAAGAAAATTTCATGAGGAACAGTGTTATGTGGAACCCCACAGGTGTCAGCAACAAGGATATAGATAGGATCAAGTGAAATTTAAAGATAAAGGAAAAGTTGCTGAGTGATGATAGCAAAGGAAAGATTCTGAAAATGGCATTAGGGAATAAGGAAATTTAAGGAGCAAACAGTCCAAGTTCTCTTGGTTCCATGTTTCACAGTATGCGAGATAGTTTTAGAAAAAGAGAACCAAGAGATGTGTTCATCTATCAAAACTAGATGTCAGTTATCCCAACAAAATGTAAGGAGCATGACAGGAAGAACTATAGGATGAAGATTTTGGCAATAGAATATATAGGTTCATAGGTCCAGTTTAATAAATCTAGAAGGGACCTAAAAGGACATTTTGTCTAACTCCCACATTTTACTGCTAAAGCATCTGAGGACAGAAAAAGTAAATTCTGGTGCATGCTGCCTTTGACCATGATCTTTTCTTTTCTTCCTTCCTCATTCCATGTTTGATCCCATGTGAACCAATGTTATTTTATCCCAGATCAAGTTATTTTCTCAAAATTGGAAGCTTGGAAAAGAGAGGGACCAGTTGGCAGCAATGTTCTGTGACCTCGGGTAATGAGAAAGTCTAGCCAAGACATTAAATTCACCACAGAGAGGAAATTTCATTCACTCCATCCCTAATCCCTCAAAGTGAACATGTTAACAGGGACAAAGTCCAGGGGCCTCATAATAGGATTTTGGTCCAAAAGTCAGTAAACATTACATAATACTTCCACTACCTAAGGATTACATAGACAAATAGTTTCTTGTTCTATAAATTAGACTTCAATAAGAGTAGAGTAGTAATTTCCCTTTAATTGGGTCTGTGGGACATTGTCCCTGAGGCATCACAAAGTTTCAAGATTCTCTTTCTATAAACTTTAAATTGCTTCAGGGATTAGAACTTCTCCTTAAAGCAAAGAGTTATTAAAATTACCTTTGATTCCAATAGTTCATTTTTTAAAGAATAGAACTGGAACTTGGAAAGGACAGAAATTTGTTTGCTAGAAACTGACTCAATTCTAACAGAAAACTGTGTCAATTGATAGCACTGTTAGGTGCTGGCACATCCTTCCACACTGATATTTCTTTATTTTATTCACTTATAGAGAATGAAAACAGAAGATTTATAAAACTGAGTATACTAAAACCTCAAGTGGCTTCTGATAAAGTCATATTTTCAACTTTTTACTTGAATATTCTATCAGTGAATCTTGAAGAAAATACAAAAATATTGTTACCCAGATTTTACTGAGCACTGCTGAATATGCTGGCAAAAACTGTTTCCTAGCACACAATTTTAGAGCCACTGGAAGTGAAAAAAGAAATTTACTTCTGATTAAGAAGGAAATTATTTTTAGACTGAGAAGATAAAGAGGTAAATGGAACTCCCTATTATACTGAATCTCCCATATTTGAAGACAAACTTTCTGAGATTATACATCAAGGGATATCATGCATAGCTGAAATTATGAAAGCCAGTACCTCAGATGTCAAGTCTCATTCTGTCATAATATTTAAGGAGGAACATTAACTCTTTCTGATCAATGGAGTTATCTGGTTAGTTTGAAAAGAATTTGTTAAAGTGAGCCAAGCATAATTCTCTGGAAAGATGTGGTTCGTTTTCTCCCAATAACATAAGTGATGCATTGAATTATGAGCTTTTGGAAAACAGGTTAATTTAGCTTTCATAATTTAGTTTTATTTCACTTTGATACAAGATATAATGATAAAAATATGTGTTATTTATAAAGGTTCTTATAAGAACAGATCTTAATTACAAACTAAAACTGTTGGTCACAATTATTTCCATTTACATATTAATTTTATGGATTATAAAGTACATGTACATAAATTATCTCATTTGAGTCTCACAAGTCTTAGAGGAAATTAGTATATGTATTACAATTTCTGTTTTACATAACTATGTATGAAATTTAAAGAAGCACTTAGCCCATGTCACAAGGATAATACTTGGCAGAGTCCTGATTCTTGATTCAAGTCTCTGACTTCAAATACATTCTTTTTGGCACTGCCTATCCTGCAGGGTCAGGTATGCCACTTTATATTCTGTTTTACTGACTGAGTAATGATTTCTGTGTTTCCTTAAATAATGGGAACCTCAGTGGTGAAATGACTTCTTGTTATTATGTTCTGCCCTTTTATCAACATTTGAAAGAATCTATTACCTGAATAGTCATCCACAGTTCTTTTGAATGCTTTTTTATATCTTATTATAAATCATAGAGTTTTTAAGATCAAGTTCAATTTCTACTTTACAAAGGAGGTAAATAAGGCCCAGAGTAGTTCATTTAATTTGCCCCAAGGATATACATCTAATAAGGACATGAATCAGGATTTGGCCCCACATCCTCTCTAAATCTAATCGGAGTTCTCTTGGAAGCTACAGCTGGTCTGATCTGGTTAGTCAAGTTGCCATCAAAATTATGATCAAATTGAAATTGTAAATATAAATGTGATGTTTCAACTTAGCAATGATGTAGGGGTTTTTAATTACTCTAACCACTTGTCTTTTTTTTTAATTAACAGAAAACTATTTTCTCTCCTACCTATCCCCGATTGAAAAAGAAAAAAAAAAAACAAATTTTCTCTAAGAAATACACTAATCAAGGAAAATAAAGTCCTTCTGTGGGCGTATACTACGTGAGTGTATGTGTATGTATAATACATATGTGTATGTGTATAATATAAATATTATAAAAAACATAGGTCTTACTCTTCACCAAAAATCCATGTAATAGCAAATTTTATCACAGATTCTCTAGAATTATGAATGAGCATTGTATTAATCACACTTCTTTCAATTATCAAAATAATTTATCTTTATATCCTTATTGTTATATAAATTGTTCTTTGGTTAATTTTTTTTCATATTTTCTTTAGTTTATAAAAGTCCTCAAATTTTTTCATTGTTATAATGTTGAAATCATAGTATAAATTGTTCTTCTATCTGATGATTTCACTTCACTTCAGCTTATAAAACTTTCCATATCTCTTTGAAATAATGTTTCTTCATTTCTTCTAGCCTTAGTATGCCATATTCTTATATCACAACTTGCTCAGTTATTCCTCACTTGAAGGGCAATTTAATTTAATTTCTCATTTTATTGTCCCTATAAAAAGGACTATTATAAATATTTTTACATAGTTGATCTTTCAATATTTCTTTTATCTTTATGTGGTAAAGTCCTAGCACTTATACAGATGAATCAAAGGACATGCACTGTTTAGTAATTTTTCTCTATAATTTCAATTTGCTTTCTAGAATGCATCAATGTGCCTGTTTTCCCACAACCTTTCCAACATTTGTCATTGAACTTTTGTCACTCTGATAAATGTAAGGTAGAATCTCAGAATTTCTTTTATTTGAGATTTGGAACATTTTTTAAGATAGCTATAGCCTAGGATTCTCTTTTGAAAACTGTTCATATACTTAAACTATGTATCAATTAGCAAATGACTCTTATTCTTATGAATTTGAATTTATTCCTTAAATATTTTGGAAGTGAGACATTTATAAGAGAATCTTAGTACAAAGAGCTTTTCCAGGTAATTATTTCTCCTTTAATCTTACTTTATCTGGTTTGTTTGTACAAGAAATACACTTTTAAATTTTATTTAATCAAATGTTTTTCTTTTGTTTTCTAGGGTGTTCTCTATTCCTCATCTGATTCTGAACTTTTCTCATAATAGATGTCAGAGGAATATTTTCTACTTTTCTCTGATTTGTTTATGATGTGGTCTCTTATATCTAGGTTATGTACTCATTTAGAGTTTACCTTTGGATAACAATTGATACAAATCTAATTTTTTTCATACACTATCTGTTTTTCACAGATCTTTTCATCACATAGCAAGTTCTTATCCCAGTAGTAGGGTCTTTGTATTTCTCAAATACTAGGATATTAGATGTATTTTTCCTATATGATGAACAGCTAATCTGTTCCACTGATGGAGCTCTGAGTTTTTCAACCAGCAGCAAATTGTTTAGATAATCACTGCTCTATAATATAGATTGAACTCTGATGAGGTAGTTCCCTTTAATTCTATTTCTTTTCATTCTATTCTTGAGATTCCTGAACTTTTCCCTTCTACAAGGAGTGCTTTTATTCTTTTTTTTTCTACTTCTCTTAAATTAGGCTGACTGGTTGATATGGCATTGAATAATGAATTTATTTTCATTTTTTAAGTATAATTTAAAATTACCTTCCAGTTGATTATTCAAATTTATTCTTCCACTACCCTCAAGCATTGAACACTCCCATCTTTCATCATGTTTAACAATTTGCTGAATGTCAACAATGAGATGAATCAATTCAGTTCCAATAGAGCAGTAATGAAGTGAACCAGCTACACCCAGCAAAAGAACTCAGGGAGATGACTATGAACCACTACATAGAATTCCCAATCCCTCTATTTTTGTCCACCTGCACTTTTGATTTCCTTCACAGGTTAATTGTACACTGTTTCAAAGTCCGATTCTTTTTGTACAGCAAAATAACTTTTTGGACATGTATACATATATTGTATTTAATTTATACTTGAATATATTTAACATGTATTGGTCAATCTGCCATCTGGGCAAGGGGGTGGGGGGAAGGAGGGGAAAAATTGGAACAAAAAGTTTGGCAATTGTCAATGTTATAAAATTACCCATGCATATATCTTGTAAATAAAAAGCTGTTTAAAAAAAAAAACAATTTGCTGGATGTAAGGTGAAACTTCAAATCAGTTTTGTCTTTTTTATTCATATAATTGGTGATTTGAGTAAATCTTCTATATTATTAACAGTTTGGAATTATTCTCTTAATAACCATTCATGTGTTTTGATAATCCACTGTGGAATGGCTCTCGATCTTATTATATATTGCAATAAATTCCTATATTCACACACATAGGATTACAGTTTGCTTAATATATCTTGAGAGAGATGTTCCTACTGTAACTTCTGGAATAAAAAAAAATCTATTCTCTCTCTTTGCCTCAGAATCCTGAAGACTGAAAGAGAACTTCAAAAATGAATGAGACCAATCAAATCACTGTGAAAGACTTCATCCTCCTTGGGCTTTCTGGACACCCAAAGCTGGAGATTATTTTGTTTGTCCTGACCCTGTGGATGTACCTGGTAATATTGCTTGGAAATGGAGTCCTCATCACAGTAACTATCTATGATTCCCACCTACATACGCCTATGTACTTTTTCCTTGGTAATCTCTCTTTCCTGGATATTTGCTACACAACCTCCTCTATTCCTCTAGTTCTAGACAGTTTTCTCACTCCAAGAAAAAGTATTTTTTTCTCCACCTGTATAATACAGATGTCTCTGTCTTTTGCCATGGCAGGAACTGAGTGTATACTCCTGACCATGATGGCATTTGACCGCTATGTGGCCATCTGCAACCCCTTGAGGTACCCTGTCATCATGAATAAGACTGCATATGTGTCAATGGCAGTTTGTTCTTGGACAGCAGGGGCTGCTAATTCCATAATACAAACATCCCTTACAGTCCAGTTACCATTTTGTGGTGCTAATGTCATTGACCACTTCACTTGTGAAATTCTGGCTCTTCTGAAATTGGCCTGTGGAGATATTACCATTAATGTGCTTAGTATGACGGGATCAAATCTCATTTTTCTAGTTTTTCCTCTGATATCAATTTCCATCACTTATATTTTCATCTTTGCTACCATTCTGAGAATCACTTCAGCAGAGGGGAAACGTAAAGCCTTTTCTACTTGCTCAGCCCACCTGACTGTGGTGATCATCTTCTATGGAACTATCTTCTTTATGTATGCAAAACCCAAAGCCAAAGACTCAGTTAATGCAGATAAAGAAGATATTACAGACAAACTCATTTCCCTGTTTTATGGAGTTGTAACACCCATGCTCAATCCCATCATTTATAGCCTGAGGAACAAGGATGTAAAGGCAGCTGTAAAGAATATGTTGTCAGAATGCTTCCCTGAGAAAATATAAAAGACAATGTATTCAGTGATGACTTGCCTCTGAGCAGACATGTTTGTTGAATGTTTTTTATTTTCCCTAAATATCCCCCAAATATTCTCTTCTTCACCACAACTTTCCCTCTAGAAAGCAGTGTCACATAATAAAAAATATTTTTAGGGAAAAAATGAAAAAAGAGGCAAAAGAGAAAAATAATTAACAAAAGTTATCAGTGAAAAATATCTAAAAACATGCAATGCTCTATATTCATGTACCTTCTACCTCTGCCATCTCTCAGTGGGAAACTGTCTGGTCTTATCTCTTCTTTGAGTACATGCCTGTTCTTTGTAATTTTACAACATTCACTTTGTAGGGTTTTTAACACAAATGAACTTTACTCTTTGTTAAAAGCTTGTTCTAGATATGGTGAGATAAACATGTGTTTTCAGATGTTTTTGTTTGATTTCCTAATTCTGAACTATCCTGGCCTCCTTGGTATAAATCCAATTTCATTGTTTATGAATGATTTTTTTTTAATAAATTAAGGGTCTGACAGAATCTCATTTAAAATCTTTTAATCTGTGTTCATTAATTATATTGGTAGGTAATTCTTCTTCTTTGTTCTATTATTCTCTGGTATCTCAAACATCAGATATAGTTTTCTCAAATAGTTTGATATAATATTCACTACATTTAAAAAATATTTATGTAGTATTAGTATTAATTTTTCTTTAAAATTTTTGTAGAATTCTCTTCTAATTCCAGCAGGGTTGGGACATTCTTACCCTACCCACAACCACCTTAGCACACACACACACACACACACACACACACACACACACACACACACACACACTTTGGTTATTTCTTTATTTAACATCTCTATTTAAACTTCTAACAGGTTTATTTTATACTTATTAATGCAATCCTGCTGTTTTTCTATATTCTCAGTTTTGTTAACATATAACTGTGTAAAGTAGGTTTTGACAATACTTTTAATTTCTTTAAATTTTGTTGTGATTTCATCTTGTTAATTTATTGTTTTCTTGATTTTGTTTCCTGCTTTCTTTTTTCTTTCGTTAGTTTTTCAATTACATTATTTTTTGTGAATAACCACTTGATAGTTTTATTGATTATTCCTATTTTATTCTAATTTATCTACTTCTCTAATTTTGAATATCTCCTTTTTATTGCTTATTTTATGTATATTTATTGTTTAATTTTATAAATTCATTTTTTAAAATGAGTAACACTTCTAAGGTACCACTTCCCACCTCTCAAATTAGCTAAGATGACTGGAAAAGATAATTTTAAATATTGCAGAGAATGTGGGAAAACTGGGACACTTAATGCATTGTTGGTAGAGTTGTAAACTGATCCAGTCATTCTGAAGAGCAATTTGAAATTACAACCAAAAAGTCATAAAACTGTGCATTCCCTTTGATCCAGCAGTGTCACTACTGGACCTGTATTTAAAGAAATTTTAAAAAGAGAAGAAAAGACCCACATGTGCAAAAATGTTTGTAGTAGCTCTTTTTGTAGTGGCAAGGAATTGGAGGTTGAGTGGATGCCTATCGATTGGGTAATGGCTGAATAAGTTATGATACATGAATTAATGAATTATTATTTTTCTCTATAAAATTATGATCAGGCTGATATCAGAAAAACCTAGAAAAACTTATGTTATGAGCCAGAACTCTGAAACAAGGATTCTTATAAGGTGTTAAGTCAGTGGACTTGATAAAGACAATGGTTATCTAGTTTTAGCATGGTGATTAATAGTTCTCTAAGTTCAGTATGATTGATTTACTCTTACAACAAATAATGGTTTCCAAGTGATATAATGATTGGTTTGCATTCAGTGTAGATCATATAAATTGGGACACAGAGCCAAATTCATTCAGAGCCAGAGAAGACAAGTGGACTGGAGGTGGGAGCTCAAGCTTTAACACCTGGCTATCCTTGTGGTGATTACTCAACTGAAAAGAAGGCTGCTCAGAGACCTCCAGAAAACGAACTAAGAACATCACAGACTTACATGAATTGATGCTAAGTGAAGTAATGAGAACTAGGAGAACTAAACTAATAGCAAGATTATGTAATGATCAATAATGATAGTTAACTCTTCTCAGCAATACAGTGATCCAAGACAACTCCAATGGACTTGGGATGGAAAATGCCATTCTCATTCAGAGGAAGAACTACGGAGATGAATATAATTCTAAAAATATATTTGCACCTTTTTGTTTTATTTTGTTTCTTTGCTTTATTCTTTTTCATGGTTTTTTCCCCCTTTTCACCTGATTTTTCTTGCACAACATGACAAAAAAAGGAATTGTTTTAAAGGATTGCACATGTTTAACCTATATCACATTGCTTGCTATATTGGCTAGTGGTTAGGTAAGGGAGACAGGAAGAAAAAAAATTTGAACACAAAGTCTTACAAAAATGATTATTGAAAACTATTTTTACGTGTACTTGGAAAAATAAAATACTAGAGAAAAAAATAAAGTGAATAACAGAATGGATAAAAAAAACTCTAAAAAAAACTCTTTCAGGAAACACACTTAAAAGTAAAGACATACAGAGAATAAATTTAGTCATAAACAAAATTTTCTGTGCATGAAGTGAAGCCCACAAAATAAAAGTTTCAATTGTGCTATCAGTGAAGAAAAGCAAACAAATCACAATGTGAATAGAATTAACTAAGAAAATCACATTATTCTGAAAGATACAATAGGAAATAAAGTAATATCGATTATTTCAACATGTTGAATTTGAAATTTTGAAATATTAGCTAAATTGCAAGAAGACATAAATAATAACACAAAAAGAGTTGGAGATTTTAACATCTCTGTCTCAGATTTGGACAAATATAATACAACAAAACTTAAAAATGTAATAGAAAACATTACTGGAGGAAGTAGATTCAAAACATTTGGTGGCATCTTATAAATGGGACCATTAAAGAATTGTGCATTTCTCAGCATCACATGAAATTCTTACAAAAATTGATTGTGTATTAGGGCATAGTAAGGCCTATAAAATAGAGAATATAAAATTATGAATATTTCTCATCATTTTGCCCCAAGTCTCTTGGCAAATATACCAAATCTTGTAATTCAATCCAGATATTTCTGACTTCATTCTATTTCTCTGTAGCATAACACTGCTCAAGTGGATATGTAGAAAGAGATATACACAACTAATGTGAATAAATTCAGGTTGGAAGGATTCTCAAAAACTATTTAATATGATTCATGCCTAATATGATTCTGCAATATCAGCAGCTAGACTTCAATTAAGTACTTTGATGACAGAAAATTTTCCTTTTAGATATCTCTAATGATTAGAAAATTAAATCTATTACTAACACAAAACATGCCTCTCTGTCCTCTAAAGTCAATCAAAATTAAGTTTATCATTCTTCCATATGTGGCTCCTTCAAAATTCTAAAATGGGGGGCAGCTAGGTGGCGCAATGGATAGAGCACTAGCTTTGAATTCAGGAGGACTCAAGTTCAAATACGGTCTCAGACACTTAATACTTCCTAGCTGTGTGACCCTGGGCAAGTCAGTTAACCCCAGCCTCAGAGAAAAAAAAAATTCTAAAATGGAAATCACTTTTAAGAGGGATAAGAGAGATGACTTTAAGGATTAAATTCTAATGACAGAAATGGAAATTATTAAAATGGTAATTTTTAAAACAGTAAGTAGTGTAACAAGAACAACATGGACACTGAGGGAATATCTATGGCCAGCTTGCACTTTAATAAAAACACCTACAGATGGAGGAAGTAAAATGTGATTGTCCTTCCTAAATAAGTTATATAAATTCTGACAGTCATAGACTTGTTAGAACAAAAAATGATTAAACAAAACATAAAAAGAAATAATTATATGAGAAAATATATACATAATCCACCATCAACTTGTTAGAATAAAGAATAACATCAATAACATAGAAGAAATAATTACACGAGATGACATACAATTTTTAAATGCTAATATGACTTGTTTAAACAAATTATAGATGCTGAAAAAGGTAACAAAAAATTTGTTTGTGTATCAACTCTCAATGATTGTTTACTTTTTTTATTAATTTTATAATTATAAAATTTTTGACAGTATATATGCATGAGTAATTTTTATACCATTATCCCTTGTATTCATTTTTCCAGATTTTCCCCTCCCTTCTTCTATTCCCTCCCCTAGATGACAAGCAATCCCATACATTTTACATGTGTTACAGTATAACCTAGATACAATATATGTGTGTAAATCCAATTTTCTTGTTGCACGTTAAGAATTGGATTCTGAAGGCATAAGTAACCTAGGTAGATAGACAGTAGTGCTAATATTTTACATTCAATTCCCAGTGTTCCTTCTCTGGGTGTAGCTGTTTCTGTCCATCTCAATGATTGTTTACTATAAAAGTTGAGCTGATATAAATCAATTGCCCTGATGAACAAATAAAAACAAATTCAGTCAGTAAATGTTCATCTGCCTCACCAAGCAGAGAGTTCCACAGAAGCCAAGAACAAAATTAATTTGCAACAAAAACTTTTCTTTTTTTAAATATTTTTCTATGCTCATTCTCAAATTGTAATTTAGCTAGGTTATAGGAAACCATCAATTGTTTTTCCCATTGAAATCATAAATATTTACAGGATCAAGATTAACATAAATTCTTATGCTTAATCTCATAGGGATAACAGTAGATTTGTGAGGTCCTTATGTACTCTAACAGATCGATCACTACATTTAATACATAGAGGATATCTTAAAACTAAAAGATCACTACTATTTTTATAAGAAAATAATGTCATAAAGAATCTGGCATTTTATTACATATAGTATAATGAGATAATTGAAGGGTCTCCTATCACCAACTGTACTGCAATTCAAAAAGGGATGAGAAATTTTATAGGAATTAGTCTGTAATCCCAGAAAAGTAGAGAGGGAGTGTAGTTTACAGATAGAATACTTTTAAATTCAATCTGTATTACTAACATTTCCCATCACTTTCTTAAATCCAGAAATTAAACAAAATAAAAATAAAGTTGCAGTTTATAGAATTTGTCAAATTCTAAAGTATGAATGCTCACACTGAAAATGTTATAATTGTTTCAAATGATCCAGTACAAGCTGACTGTAGCACACCTCCAGGAAAGTAACAGATGAGTGAATATCACAGCAATATGAAGGCAATCCCTCTAAGAGCAATATAATGGTATAAGACCCTGAGAGTCCTGGACTCATGTGACATGGACTGGTGGAGGATCATGAAGCATGACAATGATAAGCTATAAACTCCTGTAGAGAGCAAGAATGTCTTCCCTCCCCCTCCCCAGCCTATCCCTGCCTGGGGGGAACTTGCTAAATGGGGGCCTGATTTCAACATTAAATATATTGCATAGTTCCTATTGTGTGTCCCTAGGATCCTGAGAGGAGATAGAGTAGTAGTCATTAATTAAGAGATTGACCTGCTTGTGTCAATATGAATAAGGAAAGGAGCTTAAGAAGTTATATATGACCCAGACAGATAAGGAAGCTGAAACAAATAAGTGTTTAAATAATTGGCCCATAATTACTTATTCAATTTGTAAGCAGCAACACCCAGTATTGGATCCAAGATCCTCTGATTAGTATTCTTATTTATTCAGGTAATCAGGGATAAGTGATTTGCCTAGGGTCACACAACTAGTAAGTATCTGAGGCCCAGTTGGAAATCATGTCCTGCTGACTCCAGGGCCAGTGCTCTATTCACTGCACTACCTAGCTTCTCTTCCCTGGTTCTTCTAATTCTAAATCCAATATTCTCAGTCACATCATACTGCCCTTCTTGATACCAGTAGAAAATTCTAGAGAGCACAATGAGAAAGGAAGTCAGAGAATGAGAGATAAGAGAAATCCTAAAGCTGAATACATTATTGGGAGGTGACAAACAGCTATCATTGCATATTGCCTCCACAGTAGATCCTTCCTGACCACTCTGCCCCTCAACCCCAGCCTCACTGATCTAATAATCCCTAGGTCAGGAACAATCACCCGAAACTGGAAACTGAGCCAAGGAAAGTTAGTTGGTCACAGCATCTGATGACCTTGGGGCGAAGTGAGGGAATGGACCAGTCTAATATTTGGACTTCCAAAAAAGAAAAGATTGCCATTTCTGTCAGCAGCAGCATCTAGGACAAAAGTCCTGATGTGCTAGCTCTAGTTCTTATCCAAAGGTCAGGGAACAAAGTTTCCACTTTCCACTAAGTCCATAGACACAAAAATAGTTTCTGATTATTTAAATTCGACTTCAATTAAAACAAAGTAGTAACTTTGCTCTAATTGGATCTGTGGGATTCTCTACCTCTCCTTTTTGATAAACTTTAAATTGCCTCAGGGATTAGAACTTTCCCTTAAAGCAACAAGGGATTTAAGTTACTTTTGGTTGGTTTGGAGAATGAATGTGGAATTTGAAATGGAAGAAACACGGTAGAGAACATTGAAAGTTTTGTTTTCCTAGGAAATTGGCTCAAGTCTAATAGAAACCTGTATTGATCAAGAATGGGTTGCCACACTCATCTTTCTTTACTTCATTGATGTACAGAATATGAAGACAGAAAATTCATGATGCTGAAAATATGAGAATTTTCCATGATTTCTTCTGCAGTCATTTTTTTCAACTTTTCGATGAGTATTCTCTCAGTGAAACTTGACAAAAATAATTGCCACATGTATTTGTCCACATTATATTGATCATCACTCCATATGTTTGGGAAATCATTTTCCTGACTCAAAATAACAGCCACCGGAAGTCAGTTAGTAATTACTTTCTGAGCAAGGAGGACAATATTTCTTAGACTTAAAGGTAAATGGAAATTGTTGTTACTCAATTTTAAATATTTAGAAATAGAGCTTTATAAGCTTATGCACTCAAAGGCTGGATATACATTATTTGAGTTGTGTGGACCAGAATATTAAGTCCCTTTCTTGTATGTATTTTTAAAAATGTCTCTAATATTTATGGTTACAGCAATTTTTTAGCTGCAATGGCATTGAATTAGAGGTAAGAACACAATTATCAAAAATAATGCCTTGTAACAGAAATGTTTGTGATCTTTATTGTTCAGTTGTTTCCATTGTTGTTTCTTTGTGATGCCATCTGAGGTTTTCTTGACAAAGATTTTGGAGTGGTTTACCATTTCCTTCTCCAAATCATGGTATAGATGAGGAAACTGAGGCAAACAGGGTTAAGTATCTAATACAAGGTCACATGACTGGTAAGGGTCTGAGGTTAGATTTGAACTCAGCTCTTCCTAATTCCAGACCTGGCACTCTATCCATTGTGCCAGCTACCTGTCCAATACTAGTAATATTCTGAGTTACTCTTCTTTGGAAAATCTACTAATAAAGCTTCCAATGTACTTCAGTTTTGCATAGAAAAATCTAACAAAATGAGTGTTAATGATAAAAGGCTATTCTAACATTAGATTCTTATTCAATACATAAAGTAAAATCATTGGCCAAAATCACTTCTTCTTGCATAGCACTTCATGACTTATAAAGTATGGACACCCATAATCTCCTTGAAACCTTACAATAAGTTTTATAAACCCTGTTTTATCCCTACTGAATTTCAAATAAGCAAAAACAATTGAACCCAATCTAGGTCATAACCATAGTACTTGAAAAATCACATCTTGGGACCAATATGTATACTGCAGAGTCAGGCATAAATCTTATTCTGATAAGATACAAGATATCAGTAGTTAAGGAAGAAAGACTATGATTCTATAACTGATGTAAATTATCAATGATGATATGATATCCTATTAATATAAATAGTATCTCTTATTCTCAATGTGTGAGATACACAATGTAGTCTAAATATTTCACATTCAACCAGTTTCTTTGGCTGATACTTTTACATACTTAGTAACCATAAAGCATATAATTTAGAAGTATTTTTGGAGATTATTGAGCCCAATTTTATACTTTACAAATGAGATCCAAAGAAGTTAATTTGATTTTTCCCATAGTCAGTAGAATTTGAATCTAGATCTTTTCTAAATCCAAGATCTGGGTTCTTTTTATTAAATTATTTATTTGCCCTAAATTGCTTAGTACCTAAGCTTCATCAGCAAATTCACATCCAAAATAATAATAATAAACATATATGAAACTTTGCTTCAACATAACTGTGTGAGCTTTAAGCTGGCCCTCTAATAATAAGGTATTTATTGTCTTTAAAATGAAACCGGGGGCAGCTAGGTGGCGCAGTGAATAGAGCACCAGCCCTGAATTCAGGAGGACCCGAGTTCAAATCTGGTCTCAGACACTTAACATTTCCTAACTGTGTGACCCTGGGCAAGTCACTTAACCCCAGCCTCAGAAAAGAAAAAAAAAAAAAAGAAAAAATGAAATCTTCGTTCTAGAATTTCTGAGTGGTTCTTCTAATGCTGGTTATCACTATAACAAGGAAACATGTTTTATGCTACAGTATTTTTAAATTTGTAATATTCTTAATATCTTTTGTTTTTATATAACTTTCTTTTCTGAATATATTCTTTTCTAACCTCTTCTCAGTGACCTATCCCTTCTAACAAGGATTTTAAAATAAAAAGAAAAAAAGTAAAACTAACAAATACATAAACTGAGTTTGAAAGTATATATATAATGTATATATGGGAGGGCAATACAAGGGAGGGAAAATTGGGAAAGGGTGTAGTGAGAGACAAAATACTTTTGAGGAGGGATAGGGTGAAAGGGAAGAAAAAATAAATGGGAGAAATATAATTAGCAATAGTAATTGTGAAAAGAATTTTGAAGCCAGTTTCTCTGATAAAGGCCTTATCTCTTAAACAAATAGGAAACTGAGTCAGATTTATAAAAATAAGAGTCATTCCCCAGTTGAAAAATGATCAAATGATATGAATAGTTTTATGATGAAGTAATCAAAGCTATTTATAGCTATAGAAAATAATATAGCCATATAGGAAAAAAATGTTCTAAGTACAAAGTAACAATAATATTATAAGATAATTAGCTGTGAAAAATTGGCTGTTCTCAGCAGTGCAATGATCCAAGATGATTCGAACTTAAGAATAAAAATGCTATCCATACCCAGAGAAGGAATTGATTGTGTCTACTTGCAAATTGAAGCGTATTTTTTTAACTTTATTTTTCTTCGTTTTGGGGAGGAGGAGTTTATGTTTCCTTTCACAACATTACTTTTATGGACATGACTTTTCATGGCATCTGAAAAATAAGTTGGAGCAGGAAGTGGCAAATCACTACAATATCTTTATGCAGAAAACCCCAAGTTGGGATCTTAAAGAGTCAGACACAACTAAACAACAATAAAATTCACAAGTAGTCAGTTTTCACCTCTTTGCCATTCTTGCTTTGCTATTATTGTTGTGGATACATAGATATATATGGAACTTTTCTTTCTCTCTATTGACCTCCCTAGGATTGTAGTGGAAACTCCAGGTCAGAAAATATAGACATTTGCTTATTTTATTAGCATAATTCCAAATTACTTTTCAGACTGGCTAGACCAATATGAAATTCTACTAACTTATCTTCCCTCTATCTCTCTAGTAATGAATACTGATCATTTAACATTTTTGCCAGTTTGTTGTATATGCTATAAAATCTTGAAGTTGTTTTGATTTGACATAAATTTATCATTGATATAAATGCACTATTTAATATGGTTGTTAGTAATCACAATTCTACTAGAAACTATTTGTATGGATTTTTTTCATATCCTTTGACCACTGGGAGATGGATCTTGATCTCTTCATTGTGATATATTTTCATAATCAAAAAAGACTAACTTTTTTTTTTACTTAAAATGTAATCTTGGATAAAGAGCAATACTTCCTGGCATTGATACAACGAAATTATGTTCTATTTCCCTCAGAATCCACACAAATAAAAGAGATATTTAAAATGGAAGGAATCAATCAAACCACTATGACAGAATTGGTTCTCCTGGGACTTTCTGACTATCCAAAGCTAGAAATCATTTTCTTTGTGCTGGTCCTGTGGATGTACCTAGTAATCCTGGTAGGCAATGGAGTTCTGATCATAGTAACCATCTATGACTCTCATCTCCACACCCCTATGTACTTCTTCCTAGGTAACCTCTCCTTCCTGGACATTTGCTATACAACCTCTACTGTGCCTCTAATTCTAAACAGCTTTCTTACTCCAAGAAAAGCCATTTCTTTCTCTAGTTGTGCAATTCAAATGTTTCTATCCTTTGCAATGGGTGCAACTGAATGTGTGCTCCTGAGCATGATGGCATTTGACCGTTATGTGGCCATCTGCAAGCCCCTAAGATATCCTGTCATCATGAGCAAGAGTATTTATGTGTCAATGGCATCTGTGTCCTGGGCAGCAGGGGTTCTTGATTCAGTGATCCAAACTTCTCTTGCAGTTCAGTTAAGATTTTGTGTGGACATCATTGATCATTTTTTATGTGAGATCCTGGCTATCCTGAAATTGGCTTGTGGAGATATTTCCATCAATGTTTTTAGCATGGTAGGATCAAACATCATCTTTCTAGTTATTCCTTTAATATCAATTTCCATCTCTTACATTTTTATACTTGTTGCAATTCTCAGGATTCCTTCTACAAAAGGGAGACACAAAGCCTTTTCCACCTGCTCGGCTCACCTGACTGTGGTGATTATATTCTATGGGACAATCTTCTTCATGTACGCAAAACCCAAATCTCAAGATTCTCTTAGAGGAGGCAGTGATATCACAGACAAATTTATTACACTGTTCTATAGTGTAGTGACTCCCATGCTCAATCCCATTATTTATAGTTTAAGGAACAAGGATGTTAAGGTGGCTATGAAAAATATTTTATGTCAAAATTCATTTCACTGAGTCTATGTGATATAGGGTAATGACATATACTTGATGGGGGGGAGAAATATATATTTGCTGATGGGTAGATTTTCTTTTAAAAAACTGTTAGCACCAAATCAGTTCCAATAGAGCAGTAATGAATTGAACCAGCTACACCCAATGAAAGAACTCTGGGAGACGACTATGAACCACTATATAGAATTCCCAATCCCTCTATTTTTGTCCACCTGCATTTGTGATTTCCTTCATAGGCTAATTGTACACTATTTCAAAGTCCAATTCTTTTTGTATCACAAATTAACTGTTTTTATATCCCAAAAGAATGTAACCAGGCTGGAAATAGTAGGAGCACTGGACAGGAAGAGAATGATCTTGTTTATATATATATATATATATATACATATACATATGTATATATATATATATACACATACATATATATATTATGAAGAACAATAATAAAACAAGATCATTGGTTTTATACTACATATATTGTTATAGATATATAGATAGATATATAGATATAGATAGATATAGATATAGATATAGATATAGATATAGATATAGATATGGATATAGGCTCTAAAAACATACCAGATACCTGATGATAACAAATACAGATTGACCATCACTTCCTTCATTGTGCATATTATACTTCAATTAACTTAATCTAAAATGTCATTAGATTCATGGAATGTCATTTTCCACTCAACATCTCCAGTAAATGAGATGAGAAACCCAGTGACAAAGAGCCTGCAACCTAATAATATAGAGAAAGGAGACACTCTGTTTAAAAGAAAATAGAGGACAGGAGAAGGCTTTTTAAAGGGAAAAATCTTGTACTTTCCTTGTACTGGCCACCTTCAAACCTATCACCATCTTTTCTAAAATATGGCCCTTAGTGCAATAAATAATATTCAAGGTGTAGTACAAGTACGGCAGAGTACAGGGGAACCATCACCTCATTTGTAATAAGCATTATGTTTCTATCAATGAAGCTCCAAACCACATTAGCTTGTTTAGCTGCTATATTATTCTCTATAATAGCCCTAATAAATATTGATCCCAAGTTTCTCTCCCGTAGGACAAAATGATTCCCTCAAAAAGACAACTGGGTTGCATGTTTTCAAGTTTTAGAATCTGAACCTTCGGGAATAGCTCCCTAAGCTCCCTAAAATATTCTTTAGCATCTCTATAGCAGACTATTTTCAGGGTTATTGAGTTTCAATATCCTCTAAGCTGCTTGTTACCAGGTTAGATAAAAAATCTGTTTGGAATCTTGAAAAAAGTATAATTCTCCTCCATCTCATCTCCTTCTTATGTTCATTTGCACTAGAATGGATAATTAAGATTTTGTATTAACATTAAGATTCCTAATGTAAAAATATTACTTAGTATCTTAGTATTTTGTTTGCATAGTGAGATAAACATCCCTCAAATTATAAATATATATTTTGTCCTATGCATTTGATAAATACCCACTCTTTTTTTTTTCAAGAAGAACTCTGAAGATGAAGTTTACAGAATATCATTTGCCAACTGCCAACATCAGAAGTTCCCTGAATTTAAAAGCCTAGTTTAATGGAGAACCTGGAGTGCAGGATATTCTATGAAACATTTTTCAGAATACCAATGATGAGTTTTTCAAAATTATATAATCAAAAAGTTTGAATATAACTCAGAGATTATAATTATTTAGCCTGACCATACCAAAAACATGCTTTATTTACAATATCTCCAACAAATAGCCATCCTCTCTTGAAGTCTGAATAATATCACTGATAGGGGACTTCCATTTTGAATAGCTCTAGTCATTGGGAACCTTTCCCTTGTATTGAATTAAAGTCTTCCTTTTTGCATCTTACACCAATCCTCTGGGGTCAAGTATGACAAAGCTAATCCCTCATCCATATACAGTTATCCTTTCCACACTGCAATTCTTCCCATCAGGATTTAATATATCATGGATCAGGATAAGAAGTTAAATGGGAATTTGAGGAGAATTTTGTGGAAGCTACAGAAAACATTGGAAGATTAGCAGATGATGCAAAAAAGTTTAAAAACTCAGAAATGCATTAAATATATGTTAGTGTTGTATAATATCAATATATTTTATTTTTAACAATTTCTTTTTTAAAGTTAAAATAAATTGTAAAATTAAATTCGCAAAAAAGTGAAAGCCAGCAGATGACACACTAGGATTACTATATTTTACATGGATTTTCCAGATCATCAGAGCACTGCACCCTTAACCCTGCAGTGTGGAAGCAATAACTATAATACTCCTTTAAATATTTGAAAATTGCAGTCAAGGTCCCCCTGACGCAAAACTTGGCTTCTTTTCTGCAAGACAATATCCAATGATTCCTTTATCTGATGCACATATTACACTGTTATGCCAGTGCCCACCAATCTGATCACTTTCATGAGACTATAAATCAAGATCCAGAAGGAATCCTAGAAAAAAAAATCTCATTGAATATTCTCATTTTACTGATGAGAAAATATTAGTTTTCTAAGGGCACACAAGGAGTAAGTAGCAGAGCCAGGATATGCAACCAGATATTCTGAATCCAAATCAAATATACTTTTCCATGGTACCAGCCATTCTCCAGGCTGGTATTATCATGTCTAAAGCTTAATTCCTAATACTATAAATAATATTTCACTTATGATCCAAATACACACAGGTACTATCATTTCAGGTATTCTGGGTATTATACTTCTATTGGTGAACTCAAAATTATATTAGCTTTTTTTTGGCTGCCATTTTATACTCCATAATATCTCTATAAAATAGTCACCCAGCATTTGCTTTAAGACTTTCAATGACAAAGAACTCACTATCTCCTTATTTAGAAGAAGGAACCTCCCAGAAATATTGGGTATGTGCTCTAAGAGTGGCTCAAAATGATGAGATCATAGAACCATCAAAGTATTAAAGGAGTAAAAAGCTAAACATCATGCTATATTTCTAAGAGTTCAGCAGAAGGTAGACAGGGAATTATGACATCAATTTCTACAATGAAAACTATGTAAAGAGAGGTGGAAAAACTTGAGGATAAATTTTTAATTATATAAACAAAGATAATTTCAAATAGGAAAAAAGGAGGAAGAATTTAAAGTTAATTTAATGTTAATTAAATTTAATGTTAATACATAGTGAACTTCTTTGATCAACTTATAATTTTATAGGATATCTACCAAAAAAAAAATCAGTTGACTTCTTAAAATAAAATCAAAATCAATACCAACTTTTTAAAAAGAATCAGAATAAGAAGCTATAGCATACAGTTAAAGTAAATACAAACTAATTTGAATTTGAATTTGAATTAAATTTGAAATCATAGCCTGCTCTCCATTTCTTAACAAAGCTCAACTAATGTAAAGAAATTGCTACACTGAGACCAAAAGAACCTAGAAACTATTTCCACGAACAAATATTTGATCTCATTGTGAAGAGAAATGTGGCAACCAAAGGAATATATAACATATAAACCTGTTTCTTAAAATCTTTTCTTTCTCTTTGTAAATTCTAAGTTGATATGGTCATATATCAGCTTTATTCCTCCAAAGATTTTATATCCATGCTGATAAAATTATATATCTCTAGAGAATCAATATTAATGTAAATAAATACCCATGATTGACCTTATGGAGAGAAGTGATGTTTGCTGTTTGAGACATATCCTGACAAAGAATAGTCTCTATATTTGATGTTCATGGAGGCTTTTGGATGTCACTAGAGTGTTACAAGACAAAAACCCCTAAAGAAACTATCTTTTTGGTAGATGTAGTAATAGAAATGGAATCACAAAAGAGTCTCCCACCATAAATAGTCTGTGGTTCAAATAAGACTATGAATTTTATTGGCAAGTTCACCAGTAATCCCAGGGCATAAGAATAATTAGGATAGGGAAACTAGAGTGTGGCCCAATGGTATAGACAGCATATGAGGAAATGTACTTTCTGTAACAATTGTATAATCCATTATTGTCATGTGCCGTTGTCCTCTATGTCTGTCACATGAAACCACCACCTCCAGAGTTTTATACTATTCTAACATGGCACCACTTCCTTTCCTGTTTTTTTCCTTTGCCATACTTACCCAGAAGCCACTTTCTCCCCACTGCACTTTTTACAAAGCACTTCGAGGAAGCATCTAGTCAGTCAAAAAACATTTTTAAATATTAGTTACATTCAGCAATACCACTACTAGGTCTGTATCTCAAGGAAATTATAAAGGAGGGAAAAGAACACACATGTAAAAAAAATGTTTGTCACAGCTTTTTGTGGTGGCAAAAAACTGGAAAATAAATGTATGGCCATCAATTGGGGAATGGCTGAATAAGCTATTGTTAATAATATTATTGTTCTATAAAACAATGAACAAGCCGATTTTTAAAAAGCCTAGAAAGATTTAGGAACTAATGCTGAGCAAAACAAGCAGGATCAGGAATACATTTTACATAGTAGCAGCAAGAGTGAAATGATCAACTATGAAAGACTTGGTTCTTCTCAGCAGTTCAGTGATCCAAGGAAATCCCAATAAATTTTGGCTAAAAATTGCCATTTGCATCCAGAAAGAGAACTGTAGAAATTGAATGTAAAACAATATATGCTATGTTCACTTTTTTTCTATTTTTTTTTCCTTCTGTCACGGTTTTTCCCTTTTGTTCTGATTTAACTTTCCCAACAAGATTCATAAAGAAATGTGTATTTAAAAAGTTAACATATATGCACAACCAGAAAAAATAAAACAAATTTTTTTTTTAATTTTCTATATGTCAGACACTGTGTTAAGTTCTAGGGATAAAAGAAAGACAAAAATATGGTCCTTACCTTCAAGGAACTTGCACTGACATTGCAGATACAAAAGACAAACAACTATAAACATAAAAGATATATATATATATAGTATAAATGAAGGCATATTCAGGGGATTATGACTCTACCCCTGCCATTATAAGGACCTAGTACTAGCCTGCCTAGTAAAAATATGGACAGATGCCCATAAAAGCCAACATAGAACTGGGTGGCACTAAATCAATGGCAAGTATCAGGGCCTTAAAACAGAGGCCCTTAATCTGTAGCCCATGGAAATCCAAAGAAGCCATGTATAGATTTCATGGGAAGGACAGAGCATCAACTTATATAGGTTAAAAAAAATAGATATTTATTTCAATATATATAATCTCTCTAAAATGTAATATTCTCTTGTGGGGGTTTTCTTGGGGTCTCTGGAGGCAGCCTTCCTTTCAGTTCAGTAATCACCACAAGTGCAGCCAGAAGTTAAAATCCAAATCCTTTACTGCCTCTTTCCAAATCTTGTCTCCTTTCCTACAGCCCAGTTAGCTTTCTTATAATCCAGATCCTTCCTGGGGCTGGGCAGCTTTTTGGAGAGCCTTTCAGTCTGGCTTCTCTTCCCGCCTGCCTTCTCTGGTTTCTGAATCTCCCTGACTGAATCCTGGCTGAAGCTCCAAGAGTTTCAAATTCTGGCCCATAACATCTCCTTGTAGAATTAAATCAATCATCCTGAACCATGCTAAATTAGATAACTATTGCCTCTATCAATTCCACTAACTTAGCACCTTGTTTCAAGTTCTGGCCCATAACAAATATAATTAAATTTCTTTGTAATCATATACATTTTATTTTATGCGTTAAAAAACACTATTCTGAGAAGGGGTCCACAGACTTCTTCAGATTGATAAATTCTTTGGATTAGATAGCCTCTGAGGTCCCTTAATCTCTAAATCTATGACCCATTAACTTTAAGGATAAAGATTCCACCATCTTTAAAGCATTGATAAATGCTAAAAGCATTGATAAAATTATGGCAAGTAGTAATTCTGTGTGTGAACAGCCAGAATTTTTTCTAATGTTTTTTCTACTATATGCAGGTTGATTCCCATTAATATGTATAATAAATCCAATAAAGTAATCACATGTTCAAAATCACCAAATTCAGAATTACCATTAGATTTAATATAGAAATTTGATTTCACTCAGTTGAAACAATTTAAGTTCAAATAATGTAACCACTCCTCAGGATTCATTATTTGCAAAAGTCCAAACCTAATATCAAAGTATATTTTCATGTTAAAGGAAAATCATTTTGTTACTATGTTTTTTAGTATTTTTAACATAAAGGGTATTGTATTTTATCAAAGACTTTTTCTGTTCTATGATATAATCATGATTAACACTTTTGCTCATTTTGATATGATTATTGGGAGTGGAACCCTACAGTTCTCTGCTACATGCATAGGAGTCACATCCTACAAAGTTCCTTCCTGTCTCCAACATTTATGAACTGAAAAGTTTGTTTAAGTTGAGTTTGTTTTGCAGATGATCAAAGTAATCATTTTTATTTATTTCTAAGCATAACATGAAAATAATAATATAGGACTTAGACATGCTTTTAGGGAAAATAGGGAAGAAGTAGTCATAGTGTAAGAGTGTTCTGAATCAATTCGATTGAGATAAGAAATGGTCTATAGTTTTCCAGACTGTAGGATCATTAAAACCATTATGGAATTTATTCAGTCATTAGAGTCTTGAAACTTCCAAACAGTAAAGTCACTAAACCCTAAGAAATGAAGAGAGATGGGAGTAGAAAGAAATGAGATGATGAGATGTAAAATTCTATTGCAGCGAACCAGAAGATCACTATACACTTCAACAACAATACTGTATGAGGATGTATTCTGATGGAAGTGGAAATCTTCAACATAAAGAAGATCCAACTCACTTCCAGTTGATCAATGATGGACAGAAATAACTACACCCAGAGAAGGAACACTGGGAAGCGAATGTAAATTGTTAGCACTACTGTCTATCTACCCAGGTTACTTATACCTTCGGAAGCTAATAATTAATGTGCAACAAGAAAATGGTATTTACACACATATATTGTATCTAGGTTATACTGTAACACATGTAAAATGTATGGGATTACCTGCCATCAGGGGGAGGGAGTGGAGGGAGGGAGGGGATAATTTGGAAAAATGAATAAAAAAAAATAATAAAAAAATAATAAATAAAATAAAAAAGAAGAAAAAAAAATTCTATTGCAGCAACAGAACCCTTATCTACTTTAATCTACTTTTAGTAAATTAAAAGAGGAAGAAACAGTTCCCTCTCATGTTTATCCTTAGTGAAAAGATGATTTATCTCCTCTCCATAAAGGTAAGGGGAGAAATCAAAGAGCTTATTGACTAAGGGACTGAGAGTAATCACATTTCATAAAAATAAGTCAGAATATAGGGAGTTCCATCAACATAAAGCCATATCCAAGAAAGTGGTTTTGGTGAAAGACCAACCTCTGGAAGTCAAGTAAAGGTAGTATATCCTTATCTCCCATCCATGGCAGACAGGAAGAAGGTTACAAAAGATAAAAGATAGGTAGACCTGCTGAGAGTAGACATAACTAGGGCTGTCATATATTGGCTCCATTAGTTCAGACAACATAATTCCAGGATAGAATGGAGTTCAGGCTTCTGTAGGCATCTCATGTAAGAACAATCTGTGCAAGTCCAGGACTTGACTAACTTAGAACTGAATGAAATCACCATCCATCACTATTATTCTTTCCAGTATTTGAGTTGGGGGTTCAAGTCTATGGAATGTGAAGCTACATCCAGTTAGATTAGTAAAGAACCCATAGTAAAGTACTCTTAAATTTATCTTTAAGAGATTGGTGAATAAAGTCTGTGGAACAAGTTTGAACATGATGAATATTTGGTTATGACCCTTTTGTTTTCTCCAGGATTTCTAATATTCCAGCAATGAGGGTTTCATGTATCTCCTGATCAGCAGATCCCATTTCTTCAATATTCCCTTTGTGTACAAAAAGGTTTAAGAAGTATTCATCCCATCATGTGGCAGCATTTCTCATGAAGAGTTATCTTCCACAAAAGCCAAAGGACCTTACCAAAATTTGTGCTGAGTCCAGAAAATTTACAAATGAAGACATTCTGTATGTAACAAAACTATCCCTAATAGGATTAGACACCATAGTTAAAGTTCCGGAATGTTTCTTAGATATGGCAGACTGACCAATAGTTCAACATGAGGTAATTAAGGCTAATGGAAGATTTTTCACATGCAAATTAGGTGGAAAGAAGTCATACGTGTAAGATATCAAGCAAGAGGGAGTTATCTTAGCTTTGAAGAAAATGTTCATGGCAGCATCTTTGCTATGACTTCTGAACCCAAATTGTCTATACATTATATATAGACAGATGTTTCAGGGGATCACTGTGACCCCCTGACTTTAAAACTATGGAAAAGATGGAATGGATAAGTGCCCAAGATTATATATATAAGCCAGTTGAACATTGTTCTTACCAGTTTGCTTCAGTGAAGAAAAAATTTGCCTCTACTGACCTGGAGTTGCTTCCTATATATAAAATATTTTCTTTACAGAATTAATGAGTCATATGGAAGAACTATGTAACCAATCATGACTTTTGCAGACTACAGGAATATGATTAATTCTAAAGAATCTTGAATCTTGTCAGAAAAAAGGTAGAAGGCATTATTTGTTCTTAGTTTTCTCCTTCTATGTAGTTAATGTGCCTGGAATGAGGAACACCCTCAGTACCAACACAAAATTTGAAATGAGAAATAAAAGGTCTCAAATAAGCCTTTATTTATTCTCAACTTTTATATAGCATCTGCTCCAAAGGTTTGTCTGTTGGAAAACCATGCTCCTACTAAAAGTAAAGTTTGTGGATTTATATGTATATTACATAAAACCATAAGCAAGCATCATATGTAAGGGGGACAAACTGGAACCATTCCCAATAGCATCAGGGGTGAAATAAGGTTGCCCATTACTATTCAATATTGTATTAGAAATTCGAGCTTTGGCAATAAGAGAAGAAAAAGAGATTAAAGGAATTAGAGTAGGTAATGAGGAAACCAAATTATCACTCTTTGGAGATGATATGATGGTATACTTAGAAAACCCCAGTGAAAAAACTAAAAAGCTATTATAAATAATCCAGAACTTTAACAAAGTTGCAGGATACAAAATAAACCCACATAAATCATCAGCATTTTTATATATCACTAACAAAATCCAACAAGAAATACAAAGAGAAATTTCATTTAAAATAACTGCCAAAAGGATAAAACATTTGGGAGTCTATCTACCAAGGGAGGGTTAGGAACTATATGAACACAACTACAAAACACTTTTCACACAAATAAAGTTAGATCTAATCAACTGGAGAAATATCAAGTGTTCATGGGTAGGCTGAGCAAATATAATAAAAATGATAATACTACCTAAATTAATCTACTTTTTTAATGCCATACCAATCAAACTCCCAAGAAATTATTTTACAGATCTAGAAAAAATAATAACAAAGTGGAAGAACCAAAGTTCAAGTATTTCAAGAGAATTAATGAAAAAAAATTGCTAATGAAGGTGATCTAGCTGTGCCAGACTTAAAACTATATATAAATCAAAATGGCTAAGAAATAGACTAGTCAATCAGTGGTGTATGTTAGGTTCACAGGACAAAATAGTCAATGACTATAATAATTTAGTGTTGACAAACCCAAAGACCCCAGATTTTAGGATAAGAACTCACTATTTGACAAAAACTACTGGGAAAAATTGGCAAAAACTATGCAATGACCCAAACCTCACACCATATACCAAGATAACATTGAATGGGTTCATGATTTGGACATAAAGTGATATTATAAGCAAATTAGAAGAAACATAGGATAGAAAGAAGGCAAAAATTTGTAACCAAAGAACTGGGGCTCATTATTGGATACAAAATAGATAATTTTGATTGTATTAAGTTAAATTTTTTTGGTACAAATGAAATTAGACAATATTAGAAGGGAAGCAATAAATTGGGAAAACATTTTTACATTCAAGGGTTCTGATAAAGGCCTCATTTCCAAAATATATAGAGAACTGACTCAAATTTATAAGAATTCAAGCCATTCTCCAATTGATAAATGGTCAAAGGATATGAACAGACAATTTTCAGATGAAGAAATTGAAACCATTTCTAGTCATATGAAAAGATTCTCTTAATCACTATTGATCAGCTGCAAATTAAGACAACTCTGAGATAGCATTACAAACCTCTCAGATTGGCTAAGCTGACAGGAAAAAATAATGATGAATGTCGAAGGGAATGTGGGAAAGCTGAGACACATAGCCCTGAAGTCAGGAGGATCTGAGTTCAAATATGGCTTCATTCACTTAACACTTCCTAGCTATGTAACCCTGAGCCAGTCACTTAACCCCAATTGCCTCAGCAAAAAATAAATAAATAAAGGAGAAAATCTAATTTCCAGAAGCAAAAATGAAAAGAGTGAATTCACTACAATGAAGAAGAAAGTAAAACAATAATTAGGAACTAATTTGCCCAACTGTATGCCATTAAATGTCATGATCTAATTGAAATGAATTTATTTACAAAAGTATAAATTCCCCAGATTAATGAAAGAGGAAATAAAATATTTATTTATTTATGACCTCACTTTAGAAAAAGAAATGGAACAAATCATCAATAAACTCCCTAAGGAAAAAAAAATTCTCCATAGCCAGATGGATTTACAAGTCTGCAGAACTTGCAGAATCTTTCTCTGTCCCATCTCAATTTCAAATGAATATCTTTTTTAATGATGGAAAAATTATTTCTTCTATTATTCTTCTTAGGATTTTTACTGTAATAGAAGTAACCAAAAGATCTCTATCACTTTCTCTACCAGAGCCATCAAATGAAGTAGTTTGCATCCCCTTTGGAGGGAATCACATCCTCTAAATCTCCAAGGATGTACCTTGAACCTTCTTGTTGACAGACCCTTTGCTAAAGGACTTTTTAAATCAGAAAATTCGGATTCACCCCAGTGTCTCCAGTGCTTCCATAATGTGACACTGATTTGAAGAGAACTGGGAATTAAATGACAAGATATGTACTCTCGTCAGACTTTTTTTTAGGGGTATTTTAGTTTTTTTTTTTCATATCACATGCTTATCAATGTTTTCTTAATGATATGGCTTATTATACTGATTTCTAGACAAGAACTATTACTGTAAATGGAGAATTGTAGGTTTCTTTCCCTTTGTAGAACCACTTGGTTACAGAGAAGACTCCAGAGTTCAAAAGAATGGTTTCATTAACAAGATTACCAGAAGTCTTTCTAACATAGACATGATGCTGTATTTCTCCCAGAATGTTAACCTTTAGAAAGTCAATCAGAGAAGCTTCTGTGTGATTATGTCCCATGAGTCTGTATCTGTGTCCATATCTGTTTTCATTCATTTATTTTTTATGGCAGTTCCAATGTCTCATACCTTTCTGAGGCCTGGAAGTTCAACTTTCTGATATTTAGGGAATAGAGACTCAAAATCTTACTGAGTCAGTCTAAGCTAATATAACATGAGACTGCTTCATTAATCTCAGAAGTGATTTGAAAACACAATCCTGCCAGCAGGATCCCATTCCTCTATTTCCTCATTTCATTAGAGATCTTTGCCTTCATTTTTCACAACACACGAATTATAGGAATTATTGTCAAGATTATTGTCAGCAGGCTTAACCCATTCGTTTCATCACTGATGCCCTTCCTAGGATTATATACATGCATCTGTAGTCTTATGCCCCATCAATCTTGTTCTCATACTGACCCTCACCATCAAGAGAAAATTACATTATAATTAATAATAATAATAATAATTACTGGCATTTATATGTCACTTTAAAATTTGTCAAATGCTTTACCAATATAAATTTTATCCTCACAGTCCTGGTAGAGGTCTTATTATTATCCCTATTTTATGAGAAAATGAAAGATGGGAAAAAGAAGAAGTGATTTGCCCAAATTTACCCAATAAAAATATAAGGCAGACTGAATTCATGCTTTTTTGTCTGTAGGCTTAACACTTCACTGCGTCATTTAGCTTCCTTGTAGGCTGGAATGATCAACAGAGGCTTCCCATAAAGGCCTTAGTCAATGAAGCAGAGGGAAAAACTCTTTTAAAGATCAATTTTAAGTATGAGAGGAAAAAACAGGTTTCTGCTATGATTACCCTTAAGCCTTAGGCTTAGATGATTTGTGTCCCCTCCACAGGGAAAAAGAGGAAGAATTCAGAACTGATTGATCACAATCCAAATATCCTAGAAAGTAATTTTGAATGATGCTAAGGTGACTTAAACATCCACGTCTTTGACCCAGAGGCCTTACCTCATAGAAAGGTCTCATATATACCAACATATTTTCAGCGATATATATATTTTTTTTCAGTAACATAGAATCAAAACAAAATAGATAACCATTGATTGGTGGCAGGAAAACAAATTTTGGTACATAAATAAAATAGAACATCAATATACAATAAAAACCATGAATACAAAGAATTTAGAAAAACATAAAACATTTATATGAACTGATGTAAAGTAAGCAAATTGGAAAAATTTACATACAACTACACCAATATAAATGGAAAGAACAACAATAAAATAAATTAAACTATGTTTTGCAATTAAGCAACATGTATAGACTATAGGAAATAAATCAGAAAATGAACATCACTCTTTCTTGTAGAGATAAAAGGACGTAAATATAAAAGTATTGCATATGTGCTTATACTTAGATCAATTGGTTCACAAGTTTTAAAGAACTGCTTTTTTCCCCTAGGTACTGATCATTATTTTACAAGTTATTTCTTTCTGGAGAGGGAAAATGAAGGTCACATGAGAATCAAGGATATCAATAATAAAGGGGAAAAGTTATGGCTGGCAAAAAAAATTATTATCCCTACATGTTGCAGAAAGGATAAATAGTAAATAGACAGGTCTGGCTGGATTAGACATAACTAGAAATCAGGCCATATTTTGGTTTCCATAGCTTGGGAAGAAAGGAATTTAGGCCACTATAGATATCGCATTCATGAAATTCTACTGCAAACAATTTAGTTTTCCCACAATCACTGATTTGAAAACTTAAGTCATATCTCTGTCCTTTGTCATGAAACCTATTGAGTTTGTACTTCTGAGCATGATAAGCCCTTGAGATACCCACCCCAGAATCATGACATTTATGTGTCAATGGCTGCTAGAATTTGGGCAGCAGAAGATATCATCTGTACAATGCAAATCTTCCTTGCCTTTTTGTGAACATAATGTTACCCATCATTTAACATGTGAAACCCTGACAATCTTAAAATGGGATCACATAGAAATCTTACTTAATGTGATTAGCTTCCCTCACTTTTGTATCTGCCTTTCCTCTATTGCCTACCCAAAAAGCCAACACTTATTTAAAGAAAGGAAAGAAAGAAAGAAAGAAAGAAAGAAAGAAAGAAAGAAAGAAAGAAAGAAAGAAAGAAAGAAAGAAAGAAAGAAAGAAAGAAAGAAAGAAAGAAAGAAAGAAAGAAAGAAAGAAAGAAAGAAAGAAAGAAAGAAAGAAAGAAGGATTAACAAAAGGAACCAATTTATCAACTGTATTTGACATTATTCAATATACTCCATACTCAAAATATCTTCAAAGAGAACACAATGAATTTTTTCAACTCTTCATCTACTGAAGCTAGGTCATTATAATTACAATGTTCTATTTCTTTTTTCTTTTCCATTAACATTGTTTTAATTGTTATTTATGGGCTTTTAATGGCCCTTCACTCTGTATCAATTCATATATCTGTTCCTTCCTCTTTGAATTTGTCACATTTATAGTTTCTGATAGCATAAAAATATTCCATTGTATTCAGATATCACATTTGCTTAGTATTCCTCAAAATCTGGACAGTTAATCCCATTCTTCTCTAATTTATTTTTAATTATATAATATTTCACATTTAAGTTACATAAAACTTACAATTAATGAACTTTTCTTTTGACAAATTGTTTCTTTAAGTACCATAGATTTGAAACCTCTACTCAAATAACATTAATGAATGTCTAATTAAAACACAAGTAATTTTCATAGTTTTATTATCCATTTTATTTTCAGTCTTTAAGTCTAAAAGCATCATACACTTCTATCATCTCTCCATTAGTTTTCATAGTACAATGCTATTGAAATAAATTACATAAGATAAAATATTTATTTTAAGGAACATGCATCTACATGGGTCAAAGAGTTTACAGAATTTTCTCTTTAGTGAATTAAGTAATAGAAAAAAAGATTTTTGTAGAATTAAGTTCTAATTAAAACATTAAGAAACTACTATATACTAAGTATAATGTAAAATTCTTTTTCTTTCAGAATTCAACTTGATTGGTTCTTTTTTCATTCCATGTTTTCTTGCTTAAAGTTCTCAGACCTTTGTGCCTTACTGTTTAGGTTAAGTGGGTGATTTGAAATATTAGCAAGGTTTATATATATATATATATATATATATATATATATATATATATATATATATATATATATATATATATATATATATATGGTTTGAATAATTGAAGTGGGCAGCATGAATATAACTGAAAAATAATGAGAAGAAAAGTAGTTAGAGATGAATTAAAATTTCCTTAAAATCAAATAATAGAAAAATAAAGCTCCTTCTAAACTTTGCATATCACGGATATATCTTCATGAGAGAGTGATTCTTACATGGGCTAGCTTTAGAGATTGAGTTTGTTGCCTGAAATAGAAATTGTAATGAGTGCTACACAAAATAGGTTCTTTGTTTTGTTACACAGAACCTTTCTGTTTAAAAGGATTTTATCCTTTATATATATTCCTCAAGTTCATCTTTGCATGAATGTGATTTCCTTCTCAAGGATCAGATATAGGTTATCTGAATTTACCCAGTGAAGTGCTTTTGACCCAGCAAATTCTTCACTGCTGTCTTCACATCTTTGTTCCTCAGGCTGTAGATGAGGGGATTGAGCATGGGAGTCACAACACCATAGAACAGGGAGATTAACTTATCTGTTATGTTTTCTCTGCTTACTCCAAAATGGTCCTTAGATTTGGGTTTTGCATACATGAAAAAGATTGTTCCATAGAATACAATCACCACAGTCAGGTGGGCTGAGCAGGTAGAAAAGGCTTTGCGTCTCCCTTCTGCTGATGGGATCCTTAATATTGTAGAGAGGATGAAAACATAAGAAGCAAAAATGAACAGTACTGGGAAAACTAGAAAAATTACATCAGCAACTGTCATGCTAATCACATTAGGTAAGATATCTGCACAAGCCAATTTGAGAACCGCCAGGATTTCACATGTGAAGTGATTGATGACATTATCCCCACAAAAGGGTAATTTCATAGCAAGAGAAGTTTGCACTGTAGAAGTGACAACTCCCGCTATCCATGACCCAGCAGACATTGACACATAAGTCTCCTTTTTCATGATGACAGGATATCTCAGGGGCTTGCAGATGGCTACATAGCGGTCAAATGCCATCATGCTCAGAAGCACACATTCAGTTGCTCCCATGGCGAAGGACAAAAACATTTGCACTGTACAGCCAGGGAAGGAAATGGTTTTTCTCGGGGTGAGGAAGCTGTCTAGAATCAGAGGGACAGAGGAGGTTGTGTAGCAAATATCAAGGAAGGAGAGGTTGCCAAGGAAGAAGTACATGGGGGTGTGCAGGTGGGAGTCATAGATAGTTACTATGATGAGGATGCCATTGCCCAGAAGGATTACCAGGTACATCCAGAGGACAAGAACAAAGAAAATGGTCTCCAACCGTGGGTGGCCAGAGAGACCCAGCAGGACAAATTCTGTCACAATGGTTTGATTGACCTCTTCCATTTTTTTTAAAGTTGTCTTTTGCTCTCAGGCATCTGAAGAAAACAGAGACCAGGTGGTTTTGTTATTTCACTGCCATCAATCATTATATATTGCCCATGATCATACCTATCGTGTGTAACTGTAAACCTATGGTTGAACGCCAGAATATATTACAGTATTTAAAACCAAGGCTCATTTTTCAATGGACAAAAACAATGTGAACAAACAATTCTCAAAGAAATATTGCAAACTCTAACAACCATATGGGACCAAGAAAGAGCCACAATGGTGAAATATTAAGAAGTAGTATGACTAGCTCCCAACCACAAACTCCTCCAAACACATGTAGAAAATACAGCAAGCCAAATCCTGATTTTTAAATCACTTTTTTTAAAAGTCACAAGAGTTCTTTGTCTAGCCCAGAACTGGCATAGTGAGATAGACAAGGAGATCTATGGACATTAGAGACAGAATCAAGAAAGGAACACACATCATGGGAGGAACACATTGCCAGAAAAAAAAAATTCTATAATGGAAGAAGCTCCCAGGACAAGGAGAGTTAGGAGATTCATACTTAGGCAACCCAAGATCTGCACTAAGGCACCCCAAAGAGGAAAGGTGTCATCTGTTAATTCTAGGTCACAAACTCAGGGTAGATTAAGGATACTGATTCAGAAAGGGCAGAATTATAGCTAAAGAGGCCCTGGGTGGTTTCCTGAGAAATGAAGAAGTTCAGAATTCAGACAAATTTAGCTCCCCCTACAGTGAAATGATTAGGACAAGAATCCCAAATTGAATTGGGGAGCCTACAATTCTGCCACTCAAAATCAAGTCTTTTCCAGCTGACTGATAGGGATGCCATACATTAGGAATGTACTTTTGAACAAAAATCCAGGTCAAGAAGTTGCAAAGCTTAAACAGCAAGAGAAAGAAAACAGCAAAGAGATTTTGAATTTTATTCAATCACTTCAGAAGATTGAAAGTTATCTGTCCCTCAGTTCCTTGACTAATACAAACAATATCTCTTTTAAAAAAATCATCAGGATCAGCCTAAAACCTTCCTCCTGACCCACGCTAGAATCCAATCTTAATATCATGAAAAGTCAGGAAACAGGTTATAAGAATGAGCAAATAAATGGATAAGTTTACCATAATGTGTAACTATGGTGGTGGGGATATCAAAGACACAAATAACATAAGCTCTGTCTGAAAGCCTATTGGTTTTCCTCCCTCTCCTTATTGGTGGAGATGAATTCCCTGCACTGTTTGAGAATCAGCAGAGTTGGCAAGAGAATGGGAGAATTCCAGCCCCTTCTTCACTCTTCTTTGGGACTTCTCAAGTTCCAAGCCTTCTCAAGATTATTCGAGTTCCAAGTTTTCTGTCACATTGAGTACTTCAGGCTTTGAGAATTAATATTCAAGAGGTCAACCCCACTTTAGGTTACTAAGAGAAATACTCTAGAAAATCATGAGAATCTCTATTATGTCCTATCCTTAAATTTTTGTCTACCCTAGAGACTTCAGTGGAAAGTTTACCCTTGAGTAAAATCCAGGATTCTCTGTCTTGATTGAAATGAATTATCTCTTTCCCAATAGGAGTGCTTCAAAATTCTGTATTGTCTTTCTCTCTCTCTCTCTCTCTCTCTCTCTCTCTCTCTCTCTCTCTCTCTCTCTCTCTCTCTCTCTCTCTCTCTCTCTCTCTCTCCCTCTCTCTCTCTCTCTCTCTCTCTCTGTATGCCTATGTATATGTGTGTGTTCTCCTATATATACACTCTCTGATTCCTATTTTGCTACCAATTTGGATAACTCGATTTTCTTTGCTCATTGCTAAATGTTCATTTTAGAACTGGAATTTGGTGAAAAAGAAGTTAAATCATGAATATAAAACTTTCTCAAATTATAATAATGACAGAGTGATCAAAAGTGGATTGAATCTAATTATATCCAATAGACTAAAAATATTTAAAGGAACAGAGAGAATTTTAGCCCAATATCCCCTCCTCATAAGAAGAATAAAGCCTCCTGACAGAATTAAAAGTCTTTTTGATGAAGGGGGAATGGGAGAAGAGGCTATGCTTCCTCACCTTCAAACCACAAACAATAGCTTTTACCACAGGTGGACCTCTCTAAATTACACACACAAGAAGAGAATAATTCCAAAATATCTACAACCAACATCACAGAGAAAAGCACCATTTGAGCACAACTCAACTAGAATTCCTGAAAGAAATAAAAAGTTTTAAAGAACTTAAAATGAGGGTTTTTTAATGTAATGAGAATATTAGAATGGAAAAAATAGAAGGGAAAATGAGAGCCATGGAAGAAAGAATTGGAAAAATATTTCAAAACTTGCCAAAAGAAATACAAAACTTTTCCCAAGCAACAAATTCCTTGGAAACTAAACTGAATCAAACAGGAGCTAATGACCTTGTGAAGCAACAAGATTTATTAAAAACAAAACCAAAAGACTAAAAAAATAGAGGAAAATCTATCTCATTAAAAAAAACTGAACTGAAAAACATTGAAATTATAAAAGTCTGCTGTATATAAATATTGTATTTAATTTATACTTTAACATAAGTAACATATATTGGTCAACCTGCCATCTGGGGAAGGGGGATGGAGGGTAGGAGGGGAAAAATTGGAACAAAAGACTTGGCAATTGTCAGCGCTGTAAAATTACCCAGGCATATATCTTGTAAATAAAAAGCTATAATAAAAAAAAGAAATTATAAAAGTCTGTCCAGTAAAGCAAATACTTCAGTCCCTTCTTTGCAGAAGTGGAGGGTATAGATAGAATGCACCAAACTCTGTTGGCCTTGATAATGTATTGAGTAGTTTGCTGGACTGATATGTTAGAATTCACCCAGCCGATGCCATCTATTGCCTATGTGTTTTAGATTAATCAAAAGGGATTTTTTTAAAGTAACGTTTTTTTAAATGAACCTATTAAGAGTTCTGGTGAAACTCCAATAAACTAATTATTGTACATACATTTTGTATATCATAAAATACTATAAAAGTAAAAATGATGATGATCACTGCCTCTAGTATTATGTCCTAGTTTAGGACTAATTGGACAAGAGTTCTTATAAGTAATATTTTTCATTAATATAAAAATAATGATAACTAGCATTAATAAAGAGCTTTGCATATGTTAACTCATTTGGTCTTCTCAACAACCACCTAAGATATATACTATTATTATCCCATTTTACAAATTTGAAAACCAAGGCACATATAAGTGTGAATTGCCCTGAATCACACAGGTGATATCTGAGGCAGGATTTAAACTTAGGTCTTCTTGCCTCCCAATTCCACTAGCTACTTTGCCATATTCTGTTCAAAAGAGAGACCTTTTGATAGTATTAATCTTTTTCTAATATTAACATAAGGCAACACTAACATTTTTCTAAATATATTTAAGAAAAATTGTAGCCATCTCCCTTCTTTCATACACTCGGTCAATGTAAACAAGTAACAATAGTGACCAAAAAAAATTAATGTATATATTTGAATATTTAATAGATATTAAAGATTTAATAAACTTGACACCAGCAATGATCTGACTCAAACAACTCAAACTTGAAATGATCTGTCCCTGCACATCTAAGTTCGGAAGACTATTCCAAAGAAAGAAGGTTCTACATGATACCTTTTACCTCTAAGTCATAGGGATATAGGGTTCTTCTTAATTCAGGAGCAAAATATGATTTAACTTCCAACTGATGTGATATTCTGAATCAGAAATTGCAGCCCACAGCATACAAAATGGTGATCAGGACAATACAGGTGAATATTTGATAGTTATTTTAATCATTACACTAAAAAACAGAGTGAAAGTGAAGAAAGTTTAAAATGGAGTGGCAGAAGATGTCTAAAAATTTTACATTCTTGTAGGATTTGATTTTTCTCTTCATCCACTGTAAGTCATGGAAATAAAAAAAAATATATCAACAAGATAAAGTCTGAGTATCAGCAATATCTCTACCAGAGTTTTCAGCAATACTTATCTCTCACTTTTAACACAGATAATCTACAGAAAAAAATAAAAGTCTAAAGTCCTGTTCTCTTCAGTATTTCACTGTATTCCAGGTTCTAGATTCATTCTCCAATGCATCATTTGTAGTGCTCACAAGTCAAATTACTTTAAAATCCCTTGTTGATTTAAAGAGAGGTTTTAATCCCAGAAGTAATTTAAAGTTTTTGAAAAGTGAAATGCAGCACAAGGCTTTTGATATTTTCTGATGCTTCAGGGACAATATCCCACAGACCCAATTAGAGTAAAAATCTTACTACTCAAGTCTAATTAAAATGGAACTCACCCAAGAAGAAAATAATCATTTGTTGTGGTTAGAAAGTAGAAGTTCTGGGCACTGACAAAAGATCCAGAAACAGAAGTAGGATGATATTGACTTTGAGGATGCTTTCACTTAGGCTAATAATGATATAGAATAGTCAGAAAAAAATGAATAGATTTGGAATCAGAAGAATTAGATGAGCATGGATTCCATCCTTTTGGAAGTACTGTATAATCATGGGCAAGTTGCTTAATCTCTGACCTCAGTTTCTTCATGTGTAAGAAGTAGGAATATATACTAAATAATCTCCAACATTTGTTTAAGCTATAATTCTAGGATCCTCTGATCCTAAAATCAATCTACCTGCTTCTAGTTAGCTTTTTTCTCTTCATCTTATGATGCTCACTGAAACCTAGATTTCTCCTAAAGAAACCATATTTCACAGTACCCTCTCCAATCTTAGCTCACATTCTCTGACACAGATAAAAGAGGAGGATTTAGAACACTTTCCCTACAATCCCATTGCTCCTTAGTGCCACTCGCAGATCCTTCATATGTCACCATCACTCAGCCATCCACAACCCTGTAAGTTTCTGCCTATTTTGTCCAGGATTTGTTGTTGTTGTTGTCACCTGTTCAAATTCATGACACTCTCCACTCTCTTCAATAAATATAATGCATGGTTCAACATATCTTTTATAGCCCCAACTATGTCTTTCCAACTCTTCAATGTCTCCAACTCTCAAACTGTCTCCAGTCTTTTTCAACTATGTTAGGGATTTTCACATCAAAGACCACTCCACCTCAACTACTTCCAGCTGAATTTATCCGACTTACTATTTTGGTTTTGAGTAAGACTGCTTATCAACCAAACTACTTAATTCATGAAAGATTACTGATTTTTTTACCCTCATAAATCTATAAATAAGGATGACACACATAAAGGTAAATAATAAGGCAGTGTTATGTAGTAGGAAAACCACAGAATGAATTCAAGAGATTTAAGCTTAAGCTGAGGATCTGTAACTCTTTAGTTATATGACCATGAGCCAAATTATTGACTATCCTCAGCCATATGATGGAAATAATGCTGTCATTAACTATTTCGGGGCTGCTGAGGTGAGCAAATGAGAAAATGGATGTGAAATCACTTCATACCTATACCATTTATGCTATATACATGTAAGCTATTATTGTTTATTGAAATAAGCTTCAGTGACCTATCTTTTCTTGAAGTTCTACATCATTCATCTACCCCCTCATACTACACACTACCTTCATTTCAACTCTCTGAGCCTCAATTTCTCCATTTGTAAAACTATAACTTTTTTGATATCTAACTTATAAGAATTGTAGAGAAGAATGGCAGTATACTATATAAATGTTATTATGACTATTATTGTTACCCACACTACTATCAGAGTTAGTTGTTTTCTCCAAGAGTATTCATTTTTGTCTCTTCAGTTAAACAATAAACTTCTGGGCAAGGATTATTTTTTTACATATTTATATCCCCAGTAGTCAGTCCATCATTATTTAGGCAATAGTTTTGCTATATATGAGCCTATATAAGAGATTTACATAAAAGAAATTTTTATTTTCTAACAAGAATAGTCATAAACCTAGTACTCTATTCAATCAAGCTAATTTAGGACAAAATAAAATACTCAAGAAAAATATAAAAAAGTATATATAAAAGAAAAAATAAGGGATTCAGTAAGGTTAAACCACTTACGTTGCTATACATGAGGATCATATAAGTAACTTCTAAGAACTTATCATAATTAGGACAATTAGAAAGATCCCACAAGATAGAGGGCACATGAGTAAATTGATTGTGTTGGGATATCCATACATAAAAAATGTATGGGCAAGAAATAAGGGTACCCTGGCAGACGGGAGAATGAGGGAAATGATCTTGCATAAAAGAGGTACACAAAAGGAAGAGTTTTTACAGTGGAAGTAAAAATATTTTACACTTCCCTCTCATATAAATAGGTTCACAGAAGAAAATACACATACACATAATCAGCTAGATATACAAATCTATTTCACCTAATAGAGAAATAGCGGGGAAAGGGATAAAAGAAGGAGTTGGGGAGCATGATAAAAGGAAAGGCAAATTAAGGAAGGCAGCAGTCATGATCAAAGCAAATTTTAGAGAAAGGTCAGGGTCAAAACATAAAGGGAAGAATAAATATAGAAGAAAAGAGGATGAATGGAAATCATAGTTATGATTTCTAATTGCATTTCCATCCATCCTCTTTTCACACATCATTTCATCACATCATACTAACCTATGCTTGAAAATCTGCAATGAGGCAGGCCCCATTACTTTCAAGACACTATTTCTCTTTGGGGTAGTTCCAATTGTTAGGAATTGTTTACTTTGTCATTCATAACTTTGACTTTTTCCTGCTTCCACATATTCTTCCTCATTCTTCTCTCTTGGACTAAAGAAAACAAATTTAATCTCTCTTCCTTATTACAGCCTTTTAAATACATGAATATAAAACTTCTGAGGTTTCTCTTATCAAGGCTAAATGTTGCGTGCTGTCGTCTCCAGAAGCTGCTGGATCTCTCTCTGGGAAGAGATCTGCTGTGTCTTCTACTCAAATCTCTCCGACAGATTCTTCTTCCTGTAGTGAACCGTTGTCTCCAGGCAGTTGCTGTTAACTCTTGTCCTTAGAAGTGACTTCCCTTCCTGCAGAGAGCCCCGTCAGGCCTGATGTAATGCAGAGAGTCTTCTTCTTTCTCTGAGAGTCCTCTCTTTTATTCTCCCAGAGAATGGGCGTGGGATAATGCAAGGGCTTCTGGGAAGAACCACCCCAGCCAATGGGCTTGCTCCTTCTATCAAGTCAACCTGAGTTCTCACCTTGTAATTGTCCAGAAAACCTCAGTTCTCACTTAGTAATCCTAACATCTCCCCCTTTCTTTTGATTTAGAACATAGGACAGTCATGACCTTGAAACATAAATCCATCAATATGGGAAGTATTACAGATAATTACATAAATGACCTTGAAACATAAATCCATCAATATGGGAAGTATTACAGATAATCACATAAATTACATAAGCACATAGTAACATAGTAACGTAACACATGCTAGAAGTATATAACATAATCATAAATTGAAAATTTATAAATGTTCATAAGTCCATTGTCCATTAGTCTCATCTTGTGTGAGGAAGTCCAATGATTCCTGCTGGTTTTTAAAGTTCTTTAACAGTCTTCTTATTATCCATGCTCTTTCAGTGTCAGATGTTTCTTAGATCTTCTCCTTTATTTTGAGGTCTTTCTCTTTTTCTGTCTCTCTCTGGTGGACAAGGCGAATATGACTCGTTGGCACCCATCTGATTCCTTCTCCTGCTGAAGAAATACAAGCAAACCCTCTCTCCCAGGCAGTTAACCTATCTAATTTCCTTCTATTTACCACTTTCTAAATCTCTTCTCATCATCTGGCAATTACATTGGAATTGTTTGCACTGAACACAGCCCTGTTGGTTTAAAAGGCCTGTATTCTCCCCAAGTGTAATCCATTTTTGCAATCTGATTGCCTTTTGACTCACTTATCAGGTAATCCCTTTCTGCCATGTGATTGCTTTTCTGCTGGTTGATTAAATCAGAGTCCTGGCCTTCTAAAGGTTCTTTGGATGTAACATCAGCTGCCATCATGCCCCACTTGGGGGCCTGAAGCTGGGCCCCACCTGTCATTTCCCTGTGTCAATCTACATTCAGAGGCCCAGTGGAGGCCCTTGTGACATTTTGGACATGGAGTTTTAGGTCTTCTCTCACCCTGTCTTCTCACTGTATCTCCATATCTACACTGAGCTCTTAGATGCCCAATTTTTCCACATTGAAAACATCTCCGAGTTTCTCTAGAAGGCCCTTGCCAGGAGGGACCCTGTCTTTCCACATTCATCATTGTCCGGGTATAAAAAGCATTTGTTCCCACTGTAGCACAGCGTCTTATGATCTCCTCTAAAGGAGCATCTTTGTCTAATCCCCATATAATTCTTTTGCAAATCTCATTGGCATTTTCCTTAGCCAGATGTCTGGTCATTATTTCTGTAGCTGAATTTTCTCCAATAGTTCTTTTGACAGCAGTTTGCAAACGTCCCACAAAATCTGCAAAAGGTTCATTGGGACCTTGCTGTATTTTAGTGAAAGCCTCTCCACGATCTTTCTGTCCAGGAAGGACACCCCAAGCTTTTATTGCAGCCTTAGCAATTTGCTCATATATTGTCATGGTATAATTAATCTGTTCCGAATTCTCTCCATACTGACCTTCACCAGCTAAGTGCTCAAAAGTGAATTGTGTGTTAACTCCTATTTCCAAATTGCATCTGACTTGAATTTTACATAATTCATGAAATTCCGCAAGCCATAATAAATTTTCTCCAGGTTCCAGGCATATCCTTGCTATGGATTTCCAATCATTCGGGGTTAGGACTTCATAAGACAAACCATCTAGTAACATTTTGACATAAGCTGATGTAGTCCCATAAAGGGTACAACCTTTTTTCAAATCCTTAATTTTATTCAAATCTAAAGGTGCATATCTTCTCATTTTATGACCTACAGAATCAATATTTTCAATCACAGGATATGCATGTATAAAATCACTTATATCCTGTCCTTCTCTCTTAGCTTTAACCAATGCTTTTTCTAATCTTGTCATAGGCTTAGGCTGCTTCACAGGCAATTCTGTTTGTGTTTCTGCCTCTTCCTCTCCTCCTTCTTGCTCCACCCATGAAGGGTTAATTGAGGGAGGAGATGGGAGGTGCTCCTGTTGCTCAGAATTGTACTTAACTTCATTGTTATCTGATTCATCCTTTTCACCTAGTTTAGTTGACACTTCCCCATTTTGCTCCTTCATCTCTTCCTTTAGAATAACATTGTTTAAAGCCAATTGGATTACATTGTATATATGAATTGTATCTTTGGAAATTGAGTTTGGCCTGGAATTATAGTGTTCACCTAATTGCTTTCCTACTAATTCCCATTCATCTGGATCCAATTCTTCTTCCAGAGAAAAAGAAGGACATATAACCTTCACAGTTCTTAAAAGTTCAGTAATCTCCTCTAAAATTATAATCAATCCTTGGCTTTTCATAACCTTGATGATGCTCTCTAAACATTTTCCTTGAACAGAAGGTGTTTGCCCCATTTCAGCTATAAGAGATTCCTGGTTTAGTCCTTAACAAGTTCCTTATTTATCTATTAGCACACTCACTTAATCTTTAACAAAGTTTCCTTGTTACTCACGGTTCTGGGTCAGAGAGACTGAGATCTGGATCGGAAGCTTTTCCACTGGAATCAGGACTGTATCTGTCCCTGTTCGGGCGCCAAATTGCAAAGGTCTGGACTAGCTCTTCTTGTCAGGATAAGCAAATGTCCTTGCCCCACGTGTGGACGCCAATTGTAACGAGCTGTCGTCTCCAGAAGCTGCTGGATCGCTCTCTGGGAAGAGATCTGCTGTGTCTACTCAAATCTCTCCAACAGATTCTTCTTCCTGTAACGAACCGTTGTCTCCAGGCAGTTGCTGTTAACTCTTGTCCAAAGAAGTGACTTCCCTTCCTGCAGAGAGCCCCGTCAAGCCTGATGCAATTCAGAGTCTTCCTCTTTCTCTGAGAGTCCTCTTCTTTTATTCTCCCAGAGAATGGGCGTGGGATAATGCAAGGGCTTCTGGGAAGAACCACCCCAGCCAATGAGCTTGCCCCCTCTATCAAGTCAACCTGAGTTCTCACCTTGTAATTGTCCAGAAAACCTGAATTCTCACCTTGTCACTGTCCAGACAACCTCAGTTCTCACTTAGTAATCCTAACAGCTAAACATCCTAAGTTTCTTCCCTTGATACTCATCTATTATGAGTTAAAAATACATAATATCCCAGTTAACAGAAAAACAGTGCATATGCTTTCAGTAGATAAAAACTGTAAGGGACAGTCATTCGTGATATCTTTTTTATATTACAAATCTGAGAGAGGAAATACACTACCATAAGTGATCACTATAAAATAATGGCTTTTGGCTTAGAGCTTAGATTGGTCATTATCTTATCTAAACTTAACATTATTTCTTCTCCTTTGTCTAAAACTGTCCTATACTCAGTATTATAGCATATACTTCAGCATTTAATAAATATTTACTGAATGACTGTTAAGCAGTTGCATTGCTGACCAATGAAGTAAGGGTTAACTTGGCTCAACTTTTATATCAAAATGCTTTAAAGCAATTACTTGAAGAGCCATGTTTTAACCAAAATAAAAGTGCCAGGTCTTGAGTTCAACCAGGTATTTGTTATAATTATATAACATCTCAAAGTTTGTGACATGTCTAATTATTCTACAAAATCATTTCTTTATCTATTGTCTTGATGTTCAAAAGTAGAAATTGATCTTTGCATAATAAATATACTTAAACATGGCAAATGCATTTAATTGTACAAAATGAAAGTTCTATGATAATAAAAGAATGGTTTATTACTCTGGAGTCTTATAGGTGAAAGATAAGAAATAAATAGAAGGAAGTAAATGAAAGGAATGAATCAGACCATCTACATCACTAGATTTGTTTTCCTGGAACCTGAACTTATTCAAGATTTGAGAAAATTTTATTTGTGCTAATCCTGATGATGTATTTGGTAATCCTTCTGGGCAATAGGTAACTATAACTCTACCTGCACACATTCATATGCTCCTTCCTGGAAAACCTTTCCTTCCTGTACATTTCTTCTGTCCCTGTAATTCTACATAACTTTCTCACCCCACAGAAAGCCATTTATTTGCTGTCTTATACAAATGTGTCTGCCCTTTGCATGAGAACAACTGAATGTGTCCTCTTAAGTATGATGACAATTGACCATTATGTAGCCATCTGCAATGGCTGAGATATCCCATCATCATGAATAAGGCTGCCTATGTGGCAATAGAATCCTGGATAGTAGAAGTTGTCAACTCAAATTATACCTCTCTTGCAATTCAATTATTTTTTTAATAGAAACAATGCTATCAATTACTTCACATATGAAATTCCAGCTGTTCTCAAAATAACCAGGCATAAATCCTATCCAATGTGATTTGCATAGTTGTTAAAACTGTGACTTTTTCTAGTCATTCCACTTCTGTTTATTTTTGTTTCCTATATTTTTATCCTTTCACCATTTGGAGGATTCTTTCTATAAAAGGAAAATGAAAGCTTTCCCCAATTGTACTGCCCACCTAACTGTACTTATTATATCTTATGGAACCATTTTCTTTATACAGATAAAACACAAGTCTAAAGACTCTCTTGGACCTGAGAAAGAATATGTACCAAAGAGCATAAGTAGCTCATCTTCCTGTTCTAGAGTGTGGTGACTCCTATGTTCAAGTCCTTGATCTACAGTCTGAGAAACCAGGATTTGAAGATATCTATGAAGACTGTATTAAGTCAAAAACCCTTCATTGAATAAAAATATATTCTTTATATTGATAGTGTCTAATGTTTTTTTGCTTCATTTAGATGACATGGAGAAATAATTACAGATTTATAAATATGCTTTTTAAATAAAGACTTCTATGAATAGGAGTAAAGTCTTCCAATTTAATTAAAGATCCTTAAGAAATGGGCTTGTATTTGCACATATTAGTAACAAAGATTAAAGTATGATTTTTTTTATTTTTAATAGTTTTTATTTACCAGATATTTGCATGGGTAATTTTACAACATTGACAATTGCCAAACAATTTGTTCCAATTTTTCTCCTCCTTTCCCCCCTCCCAGGTGGCAGGTTGACCAATACATGTTAAATATGTTAAAGTATCAATTAAATACAATATATGTATACATGACCAAACAGTTGTTTTGCTGAACAAAAAGAATCGGACTTTGAAATAGTGTACATTTAGCCTGTGAAGGAAATCCAAAATGCAGGTGGACAAAATTAGAGGGATTGGAAATTCTATGTAGTGGTTCATAGTCATCTCCCGGAATTCTTTTGCTGAGTGTAGCTGGTTTGGCTCATTACTGCTCTATTGGAACTAATTTGGTTCATCTCATTGTTGAAGAGGACCACGTCCATCAGAATTGATCATCATACAGTATTGTTGTTGAAGTATATAATGAAGTGTGATTTTTTTTAAAAAATCATTTTGTTTAATGTTTTGATATTTCTTCAATTTTCCTTTGTAGTTGAAATTTTGATTTTTTTTTCCTCTGAAAAAGGAAAAAAAAAGTGAAGGAGAAAATCAAGAAGAAAACAAAAAATGATGAATTCTTCAGTAGTCACAGAGTAATGTAATTGAATTAATTCCTATAAATCAATACTTTATAATTAAGAGTGCAGTATGAAGTTGTAAATCCTGAGACCAAAACTCTCATGCCTTACATCAAGATTTCCCTCCCTAGGATAGGGTAAGCTTATCCACAAAGTAAAGCAGAGCAGAAACTGCCTTGCTTTTGTATTTGTTTCTCAAGTATTTAGTTGATTTCTTTGCACATTCCAAATACTTAATCAAGGTATTTTCATATTATTCATTCATATTTCTTTTTTATTTATTCATTTTTCAATGAATGTATGGAATATTTGATAACTATATTATGTAATTAATTTTGTTTTTATGGGCAAATATATAGTAGAGCCTACCATTTGTTTTCTTTCAATATTAAATAAGAGCTATGAAAAGATTTTTCTTATGTGCATATGCATGGCATACATTAGAATTTATTTCCTTCCATAATGAATTGGGAGTAGAGGAATATTATGTTTAAAAAAATTGATCCAAGATCAATGGTTAGAAACTACATAGTTCTACACAGTAGGATCCAACCATAACATCCTACAAAAGTCTGCTTTGATCATTCTGAGATATTGCAACCTATCATGTACTTTATAGAATGAAATTGAATATATTTCCCTTTGACTTAAAATCAGGCTTTTTCATTTTTCTCTCCATCCTCTCTCCTAACCAGAGGGTCAAGTGTTATGAAAGAATGACACCCTGACCTAGGAAAATGACAAGATCCCCTGAAGCCCTACCTTAGAGTGAATGCTGATTGATTTTCTTGTCATTTTCATTCACTATGATGAAAGATTCAGGAAAAAATTATTCAGAGGAGATGCTCTCTGTACAACATTGACCATCTTGTTGACCTCAAGAACTCTCCAAGATCCAGGTTTTGAAAACAGGAGGGAGCATTCTAATCTCATGAATAGAGATCTACATTCTGTCAGAATTAGTTATCACAGAATAACAGCTGGGAACTGTCTGATCCAATCCATTATTGAACATTGTCCCTTTAAAATAAAATCTCAAAGTAGTAACCCAATATTTACTTAAAGTCTTTTTGATAGAGAGGTGAATCCATTACTTAAAGGGGCAGCCCATTGTGCTTTTGGACTAAACTAAGTGTTAGAAAGAAATTTTTCCTCATTTCAAACATAAAATGTGTATTTTTTTTAACTTCCTGTCATTTCTCCTAGTTTTATCTTCTAAGGTCAAGCAAGATTTTAACTGTTCTCCAACTTGACAGTTCCACACACCACACACCCACCAAAATCATCTCTTGTTCAAAAGAAATATTTGTTTCCTCATGGCATGACCTGGAGGAACATCACCATCCCAGCTACCCTCTTCAGAAGAATTCCTTTGTTCAACCCTGCAGGAAAGTAAGAGAGGAAGGAGATATGAAAAAGGAAGATGATAGAAGGGAGGGCATATTGGGGAAGGGGATAGTCAGAAGCAAAACACTTTTGAGGAGAGACAGTGAAAGGAAAGAGAGAATAGAAGAAACAGAGGCAAATACAGTTAACAATAGTAATTGTGAAATTAATTTTGAAGGCTTCATTTCTCAAATGCAGATGAAAATTGGTCACATTTATAAAAAAAATAAGAGCCATTCCCCAATTGGTAAATGATCAAAAAAATATGAACTTTTCATATGAACTAACCAAACTATTTATAGCCATATAAAAATACTCTACCTCACTATTGATTCAAAAAATACAAATCAAAACAATTCTGAGATACTACCTCATATCTATTAGATTGGCTAATGGTCCAAAAAAAGGAAAATAACAAATGTGGAGAAAATGAGGCATTAATGCATTGTTGGTAAAATTGTGAAGTGATTCAACTATTCTGTAGAACAATTTGGAACTATGTCCAAAGAACTATAAAATTACGCATACCTTTTGACTTAATAATATGACTACTAGGCATGTATTCCAAAAGAGATTTTTTTTAAAAAGGGCCTATATATGCAAAAATATTTATAGCAGTTCTTTTCTCAAGGTAAAGAATTGAAAATTGAGGGGGATATTCATCAATTGGGGAATGATTCATTAAAACCTGGAAAATCTCCATGAGTTCATGCAAAGTGGAATAAATAAAAATGTTGTGGGATGATCAATTGTGAATGACTGCTTTTCTCAGCAATACAATGACCTGAAGAACTTATGATGAAAAATGCTATCCATATCCAGAGAAAGAACTAATTGTATCTGAATACATATTGAAGCATATTCTTTACTTATTTTTATGGAGAATTATTTTTGGGGGGAGAAGATCTATAATTTTTTTTTCACAACAACTTCTATAGAGAAATTTTGCAGAACTTCACATCTGCCTTCTTAATGGAGGGGGAGGGAGAAAGGGAGAGAATCTGGAACTCAACATTTAAAAACAAATGTTAAAAATTGTTTTATAAATACTGCTTTTTTCACTTTAAATATTTTATTAGTGATAATGCAACTTACAAAATGATAAATTATGGATAAATTTTCAAAATTAGGCAGCAGTAAACTTTTTTTGTTAGGCTTTTCTCAAGAGTTCTATGAACAAACTATGTCATTTTGTCTGTAATTTAAAGAATTCAGTTTGTTTTCAGCTGCTAGGATATGTTTTTTATGATAAAATAAAAACGATTTGATCATTTATGTAATCTTCATTCATAATGAGATTTTAAGATGATTTTGAGATTGAAAATTCTCAAGAGTTTGATTTGCTCCCTTTTCCTAAAACAAAAATTGCTTTCCCCCAAAAAAATTTTTACATGTAGCTGAGAAAAAACAAAACATTAAGCAGAAAAAAGTGTCATTTCTAAAAAGTGGGTTCCAAATATGAACACAATACTTCAGAGATGGCCACAATTTCGGCAGAATGCAAAAGTTCATACCTCCTTAAATATAGACACTATAACCCTCAGAGAAGTCTAAGATCACGTTAGTTTTGGGGGCTGAAAGTTACCCTGTTAATTCATATAAAAGGGAACTTTGCTCTGAGGAAAGTCAGCATAATTATTAAATACATTTTCTTTATGACTCTTATCCCTTCCTCACTGAAAACTACCAAAAATACTTGCCACAGTGTTTGCTATCCAGTCTCTGAGTATGTGAGAACCAAAGTTTCTGCTACTCCCTTACCTTCTTTTACCTTTCCCACTTTTTGGAAGCCATTGTCTCCACATCTATTTGCTGAGTGTCATTTGAACTAGCTCCAATGATGATTGTTCAGTTTTCAATGAGTACTCACATTTGTTCTCCATCTAAATCATCTCTTGTTCAGAAGAAAAATCTATTGGTAATAAGTAGATGGTACAAATTAGCACTTATTATTGTCCTATTGATTATCAAGACTTAAGAAAAATATGAAGATGTTAATGATGCAAGTTAAACTTTAAAATGTATACTATTTGGGTTTTTTTTTTTTTTGGAGGTTTGGTTGTTAAATAGTACTAGCACACTTCCGTTTGAAGCCCTTGATTGTTGAATGACTTAGCTGTACTTCATTTATTACTTAGCATCTCCAAAGCCCTTTGAAAACAACTAGGAGAGATGGGAGTTTAATATTTCACAGTCTCCTTAATCAGCTAGTCATTAAGTTCATGAGAGAAGAAAACCTGCCAGGGGAACATAAATCAGTATACCTCTCAGCAAAGAAAGGTGAAACAAGGAAAGGGTGAAATTCGGTCACTAGGTGGAGCTTCAGAGTTTATTCCTGATTGAGTAAACCCACAGAGCTGAAAAAGGTAGTCAACTAAACATTGACCTGGAAAGCTAAGCAAGAGAATTTACTCATTATTTTTTCAGCATTTCTAGCCAGTAGGTATTCTGTCAAGCATCCAGCATATTCATGGGAATTGGCAGGATTCATATCCTTTTTTCAATAAACAGGTTTGGATGAGTGGTTATAAGTTCTACCTGGTGGTTAAAACATTAATAAAATGCACTGAGGTTTATAAAGTGCTGTCCTCACATTATCAACCACATTTTACAAATAGTCATTCAGTCAAAAAGCATTTATTAAGTGTTTACTATGTGCAAGCAATGTGGCAAAGGATACAAAAGGAATGAGGGACTTTCGGGATCAGGTCATGATCTCAAGGAGCTCACATTATAAAGGAGACAACATGCAAACAATTATGTAAATGGAAGCTATAGTCATTTAATTGACTGAAATATAGAAAGAAAAGAGGATGAATAAATGGATAAATAAATGATCTATAGCCTGACAGATAAAGAATGGGTAAAAGATAGATAGATAGATAGATAGATAGATAGATAGATAGATAGATAGATAGATAGATAGATAGATAGATGATAGATGGATGATAGATAGATGATGGATGGATGGATGAATGGATAGATGATGGATGGATAGATGTCAGAGCTTGGTAGATGTCAGGAAAGAGCCAAATTCTAAGACTACAATACAAGTAACAACAACAAAATATATAGTTTATACCTTCAAGAGTTTATATTCTAATATAGGTACATGACATTAAAAGAAGCTAGGGTTTAGGGAGAAGAGGAAAGATGGAAAGATCCAGAGATATGAGAGCAGAATCAGAAGAGAAGTGAATCTGGATATTTCCACTAGTGGTAAAAGATTCAGAAGATACAAAATCCCATTATGTTTTTTTATTTATTGATTATAAAAGAACTTTTGACTTAGAATAAAAATGTAGGTATTTTGGGGGAAATCAACAAAGAAAATAAGTTTAAAAGCTTATTATGTGCCAGGAGTGCCATGGATAAAAAGGCAAAAACATGATTTCTGCCCTCAAGGTGCTCACTGTGAGAGAGTCATTTGTCCATTTGATTGACCTAGGATTCATTATTTTTTTTTAAATTGCCCTTTCTGCTATACCATATGGTGTGTTTGCTACTTACAGAACTTTATATCTCTCTTCATAAAAAAAGGTACCATAATTTCTTCCTTCTTAATTAGAGCTTCTTTAACTCATACACAATTTGTGTGATGTGATTATTTTGCTTTACTTACAGATTTCTGTAAAACAGAGATCATCAGTCAATGCTTTTACTTTTATCATTTTTCTGTAGATAATAATTCAAGCAAGTAAAGTTTTTACTGCTAGCTGCTTTGGAAAATTTCTCTCCTATGAGTTTTCTGTGCATTCCTACTACTATTCTTTTTTTATTATAGTTATATACTACCTAGGTAAAATAACCAATCAGTCAATAAATTGTGGATAGAATGTTAGACTTAGTTCACTTAATTTTTTTCTGCCTTGGTTTCCTAATCTGTAAAACTGAGCTAAGAACACCTATCTCCTAGAGTTATTAAGAGGATAAAATGAGAATACATGTATATATGATACTCTGAAAACTTCAAAGTGAGATATACATGTTGGTATTTATATTGGCACCTACTCAAATAATTTTCTTCCTCCATCTTCCTTTTCAGTTTGAAGAACAATTAAAGATAATTGTAATTTTTGTAAATTACATATACATTTACAATGTAAAGATAATCCAGATAAATACATTTTAGCAACCTCTATTTCATGTACTTCATCACTAGCCAAAAGCCTATCATTCCATTATGAAGTGAAAAAGACACCATAATTATTTGGGGGCATCTTTTGGGAAATATAATAATGTGGAAATCCCAAAACTATTTAATGATCTAATATTAGAAAGTTCCCAACATCTATGCAAAGACATTTTAAAGGGCATGGTCTTATCTAGTTATAATTATTATTTACTGAACTGCTATAAGAAACCCTACAGTTTTGTCTAAAAGAATTGCTTTCACACTTATAAAATTCTCTTCCCTTTTTCTCCTGCCTTTGAAGAAAAAATATTTTCTTATTGTGATAATAAATCTTTCCTCTTATGTTCCAAATAATCCCCTTTTCTTCATTACCTAATGCTTTTTTCCCCAAGGCAATTGGGGTAAGTGACTTGCCCAGAGTCACACAGCTAGGAAGTGTTAAGTGTCTGAGGTCACATTTGAACTCAGATCCTTCTGATTTCAGGGCTGGTGCTCTATGCTCTATGCTACCTAGCTGCCACTTAGCTGTTCCCTTTCTTTTTTTTTTTTTTTAAATGTTTTATTTTTCTATCCTGAGTTGCTACAGAATTATGCTAATTGCTTTTTTTTTACTCTAAATGTGCTTGAAAATATAAAAACCTCATCTCTACATCATAAATACATAGAATTTGCTGAGTATATAGAATATTAATAAACCTCTTTATTTTCAGTTTAATTTTTTATCTTTGACACACTATAATGGTATGGATGATGTCCTTTGACAATTTCCCAGCACTATGTTGGTGCAGATACAGTCTGTTACTCTCCCAAATCTGCAAATTTTGGTAAAAGACTGCCTAGAATTCAATGACAGAGTTGGTAACAGACCAAAAAAATCAATTAAATAAAATAAATACAGAAATAGAAACAAATGTATATAAGAGTAATATTTGTTAAACCTCAAATGATAAAACCTTGAAGGAAATAAATTATATTCAATAAAAATTTTTGAAAAATGTGGATAGTAATTGGTTTAAAATAAGTTTTTATTATATATATCCTACATCATATGCTGTAATAAATTATAATTGGATCAATAATCTAAAATATTTTTATTGATCACTTTGATATTGGCAGAAAGCACATAATATATTTTTCTTAATTGCAAGGAGAAAAAAAATGTTGAAAGGTAAAAAATTATTAGATACACCTGATTGTATCATAAGAAAAATATTTTCCCCATAAAAATATCACTGAAATTTTTCAAATATTAGAAATTTTTTGTGTTAATTTTATTCTGCCACACAGATTCTAAAAGAAATTGATGTAAATTTATAAGACTAAAATATCTTCAGTGGACAAATGGTCAATTTCTGAATAGATGATTTTTGAAAGAGATGGCCCAGATTACAGGAAATCACTTAATTTATTATGAGAGTAGAATGGGAGGTAAAGAAGGAGGGAAGAAAAGAGAAGGAAAAGAAGAGCAGTGTCACAGTACTCATTGGGATAGCAGAAAAAACTTCACAAAAAGTCCACAGAAGCTATATTGCATCCCAAAAACATATAGGTAATTCCAGAATACTTAAGACTCTGTCATGAGCCCTGCAATACAATTTCTTTATGTTTGTGCTTCAAAGGATTATTCCTCCTGTTTTTAATATTTGTATCTATGGGGGAGTGAGACCCTCCGGTGGGAAAGAACAAGAGGCAGGAAATATTCTATTGCTACTTTTCTTACTATTTTATTTCATTAAGAGTCTGCTTTAAGAAAATTGTGTCCTCTAGTTGACTAGTAAGAGTTAAAAAAAAAAAATTAGCAAGAGGGTTATAAGCTGAGGCTTCTGACAAAAGACAGATAAAGTGCTAAAGTGTTTAAAGCACTGTGCCTGAAGTCAGGAAGATCTGAGTTCAAATCCATCCTCAGAAATTTCCTTATTGTGTGGTACTGAGTAAGTAAAATTAAGTTCTTTGGCCTTAATTTTCTCATTTGTAAAATTGGTGTAATAATAGCATCTACTTTACAATGTTCATATGAAGACACAATTGTCAAATAAGCCTAAAATTGGCCCTCTTTTAATTAGCAAATAAACATTATTTGCTTTTACAATCCAAAGGAACTGTTAAGCTGGTGAGAAAACACACTTTATTAAATGTGTTAATTATTTCCTTTCCCCCTCTAAATATATTCTTTCTTTCACATGCTACAAATGAAGATATTTTCTGATTTGGAACATGTGATAATTCATACAGGACCTGGAAGAAGTTTCCTGTCATGTTTTTAACAGGCTTATCAGAGTCAGATAACTTAACAAGTTTAACTATGCTAACATAATCCTAATTGGATCTTTGGGACATTATCCCAAAAGCATAAAAAGTTCCTAAACTTCATACAATTCAATTTTGAAACTTTAAATCACTTCAGGGACCAAAAGCAGTCCCAAAAAAACAATGAAAGACTTAAATTAGCTTTTAGATTCAGTGATCAATTCTTTGATGATTGCATCTGAAATGTGAAATGAAATCAAACATTGAGAAGAACTGCATATGAAGCCTTAACAATACCATGGGATTCCTTATTTGAGCATTTATAGATCCAATATTATTATTTCTGCCAAGTAGCAGATTAAGAAACTTTAACCTCTCTCCAACTTATTTAACTGATAAAGGTAAGTGGGATTTAAACCAATAGGAATTAGAAAATTTAAGTTAATGCATCACATTTATAATATTCAGTTCAGGCACAATTAGCCTGTGTAGACTATAAATAAGAAAGTCCAATGAAATATTAATTCATGTTTGAAAATTTGGTGTACATACCCAGCTATCCAGAAAGTGGTTCATAATATAAAGAGAGAAATATGTAACTTCCATAAAAACAAATTTCTCCTTTTGTCATTTATTATTGGCATTTCAAGTCTTGGGGAATACTGTTCAAAAGCTTTTTAAATCTAATAAAATGTATTACACTGCTGATTATAGTTTCAGATGATAGGTAGGGATTTAAAATGCTATATAAATGATATATCAAAATGATATATAATATTAAAATGTTGTAAGTGATATTATCACCACTCATTACTGTGATTGTTATTATTATGTTATCCCTGTGGCACTATTCTTTGTGTCTCAAGCAGTAATAAAAACATGAAAAATTCAGTCTTGAGTACTCTAAATTGTTTTTTCTCCGTCAGTATATATACTTTATTTTATATTCATGTTTTAAGGATTTATGTTTTCATTAGTAAGGATATGACTTCCAGATCCTTTTGCAAGTGCAATGTTTTGACTTAGTACAGACTTTAAAGTTGCTGAGCTAAATAATTCATCACCTTGCAATCACACTCAGGTTGAGTTTACTACCATCACCACACTTCATTAAGTAAGTCCTCATACAGCAAAGAGTCTGTGACCAGGCCCATGCTTGGAGCCTCTTTCAAGAGGCTCTTTAGCACTTCAGTGCTAAAACCAGCCAAAACAGTGTTCAGTGTGCTTTTACTAGAAAACTAGGTCCACTCCCTGCCACAATGAAACATCTAACTAGTATTGTGGGTGGAGAACTCAATAAAAATAAAAAAGAAAGCACCATGAATAAGAAATGTTTCTCTTTAAAAGGTTAAATCTATAATAATATACAAAATATTTTAATAGTCAATATGGTTTCCCAGATCCATACGCCAAACCATTTTCTAAATAGCCCCAGTGATTTTCCTGAAGTGCAGTTCTGATATCACTCCCTTATTCAATAAACTCCAGTAATTCCCTATTGCCTCTGAGATCAAATATAAAATCCTCTATTTGACATTTAAAACTCTTCAGAATTTTCTCGCATCATTTTCAGCCTCTATACTCTATAGTCTAGACTACCTGGTCTCTCTGTTCCTCAAAAGTAACACTCCATCTTCCATTTCCATGCCTTTATATCAGAAAGAGAACAGTTCAAAACTTCTGTGCCTGTCAGCAGTGGGGCTGGGCTCATGAGTGACTTCTGCACTTCTAGTCTGGGGGATATAGGGAGACCCTGCCTCAAAAAAGAAAAACAAATACCAAAAAAATTTTTTCAAACATAAGTGCTTTTTATGATTATATTATGCTGAAAATATGTAATCATTAAAATAAAATGTTATATTATTTTTGTTTTATTTGGGGGGGGGGTGTTTGTTGCTTATTTTTGCTTTTGCTTTTTTTTCCATTTTACAATGGACTATGATCCCATTTATCTGACATATTGATAGACTGGGTATCTCTTCATGGTTCTGGGATTGTGCCATGGTGAATGGGTCTTCAAAAAGACATTATTATCAAGAAAGAAATTATATATAAAAATATACACTCCTGCCTATATGAATGAAAATAATTACTTCTGAGAATGTTTATTGTCATATTGATTTGTTCCTCTATTTATGTCCTCCAGTCCTCCCAATATATATGTTTAAAGATATAGAATATACGTTTACAAATGGGCCTTTGTCTCTTATTTATAGACCAATCCAGATAAGTGAAAATAAAGATTTAAAAACAAAAAGCTTGTTGCCTGGATATAAACATATATAATATATCTCATATATACTCTATATAGTAGATAGATAGACATATAGATCATCTTTTTTGGCCCTTGCTACTCCCAAAGAGCATCTATTAAAGCATGAAGGTATTATATTTTTAAGGAGAGAATACCCACAATGATAAAATCATGAATATTTTAAGTACTTTGATATGGATTGGTTAAGTAATAATTAAGCCTCATAATAATATAATTTGCATACTATAATCAATATGAAAATATTTTTCTAAATTCCCCATCTGGATTAATATTTATGTAGTACTTTTCATTTTACAAAGAAATTGTGCATTCATTACCTAATTTGCTCTTTACAATAGGCCCTAAACTAGTCAAGACTTAAGTCATTATACCTACTTTTCATTTCTTGAGATAGCTGTTTATGAACATGACCTAAGCAATAATCCAATCTCCTGTGTCCCTTGTACAGGTATCTAAAACATGATGAAGAATCTTCCACAATTTGTCTCACTTCAATACTCACTTCTGTTGAATCATAAGGGTACAGTAACTCTAAGAGGAAACAAGAAAGCAATGATAAGGATTGCAGAATTTCTGTCATAGATCTCTCATTTCCAAACTCCACAAATTCTCTCTAAGACTCCACATTATTCATAGCATGTCTAGAACGTAAAACATATTCAGGGAAACATAAGACAGGAACAGAAAGAAACATGGAAAGCCATTAAGGAACATCATATCAGAGAATGGGGAAACTAAAGCAGAAGAAATTTTTAAAAGCTGACAACAAAAAACAAGTGCTAAGGGGCATGTAATATTTTAATTGATAATCAAAGTTATTATGTTCAAAGAAAACAGCATGTATAGGAAGTGAGCAATTTGTTAAAAGGATGATTCCAAGAATGACATTGAGATTTATGGGCCATAATTTCTAATGTGAGAAGAATAGCTTCTTGACCAAGAATGAATTACACCTAACAATGACTGAAAAAAAGTATTTGCTTGGAGGCATGAAAATCTAATTAAAGAATTTTAAATGTAAAAGGAAGGGACAAAGAAAATTTCCTGCATGTATCTGTCAAACCATATTCCTGCATGTATCTGCCATAAAGAATAACTACAAAATTCAGAGGCGGGATTACAATAAATAACCCAGAAAAATCCATCACAAAAAAAAATGCAAAAAAGGATCTGGCATCATATATAGGAAGCACAGGGCAATAAGAAAGCTGAATTAAATGACTTAATAAAAAAATACAAATTCAATCTAAGATCGCTGAAACTTGGTGGGATAGGGTACATGGTCAGAAAAAGAACAAAACAGATAAAGAACGGAAGGGCAAGGAAGGATTATATTTTAAGAAGATATACTCAAGTGGGAAAATGCAGAGGAAAGGAAAATAAGATGGTAAGGATTTGAATGAATATCAACAGCATAAAAACCAGAAGTGAAAATGCTATTGTGGTATATTACAAGATAACTGAATAGACAAAGGAAGGGGGGAAATTCATAAAATAAATCACAAGCCTGACCCAGAGACATGATACAGTAGTGAGAGAAATTCAAATATCCAACATTTTTTGGAGTTCTTTTTGTCCAAAACAGAGAAGCTAATGATTTCTTAGCTTCCTTCAATAATAATTTCCTGCTTTGAAAGGAAAAAAGGAAATAGCATGGTGACTGGTATCCTAGACCTGATGGTCACCAAAAAGGAGAAACAGATTGCTGGACTAGAAATGGTTATTAAAAGACATTTTATAATTTCTAGTAGAGAACAGAAAACCCAGAAATAGTATGGAATGTAGCCAACATTTTTGTTATTGTTCAGTCATTTCAGACACTTCCAACTCTTTATTATTCCATTTGAGGAGTTTTTGTTTTGTTTTTTGACAAAGACACAATTCATTTTATGGATGAGGACCTGGGATAAACAAGATTAAGTGATGCCCAAGGTCACACAGCTAGTAAGTGTCTGAAGCCAGATTTGAATATGAGTCTTCCTGACTTCAGGCCTAGCACTCTTATCTTCTGCACTATCTATTACATGTCCAACATTTGGGAAGACTCAATCACTAGGGTTTAGAGAAAATATAGGTAAGGTTTAAAATTCTATAAGAGATTCTATGTAGAAAGGAAGGGAAGCTTTCAATAATGAATTTCTGATTTGTCAAGGAGAGACTTACATTAAATAATAAAGAGCAAAATAAGTGGAACCAAGAGAACATTATACATGGTATTGAATATTGAAGAACAACTTTGAGCAACTAAATCATCTTGAGCATTAAAAATAATTAAATTAGCTATAAAGGACATATATACAAAGGAAGACACTATATGTATCTTGAGAAAGAATTGATAAATAGAAGTATGTATAAAATGTTTTTACATATATGTGTGTGTGTATTTAAAAGAGAAGAAAAAGAGAAAAAATAAATTTACATAACTTTATTATATATTTAATAAGTTATACATGATAGATTTGTAGTTTTGTGTACAATCATCCTTTTTATTCTACTGTGATATGAAATGTTATTTTATTTCATAAATAATAAATAATTTTTTAAAAGAACGAATTTCTATAGATGAAAAGAACCAATTCTGATTAGAAGAGGGGAGAAAAGAACAATAGACATAAGTTACCAAAAAAGAAAAAATTTCAACTTTAGGTTAGGAAAATACCTAAAGAATCAGAATCTTTCCTCCCCTCATTTTTAGCTTTTTTAAAAATGTGCTGTCACCCTCCATTAAAATGTAAGCTCTTTGAGGGCAGGGACTAAGTCTTTCTTTTTACTAGTATTTGTATTCCAAGTATTAAGCATAGTGAAAGTTCTTGGCAACGGTAAGTAAATAATAAAAGCTTATTGTTGATAACCAGATGACCTCTTGGGTTCCTTCCAACCCTAAAATTCTGTGATTCTGAGATTAAAGGCATATGTGATTTACATCTTCTTAATCTTTGTCTCCCTGCATCATATGTGTCCTTGAGTAACTTTTATTGATTAAACATGCTATGGATTATCCGAGGTTATGAATAGAAAGAACACCAGAGGACCTGGGGATAAGCAATCTGTGTCACAAGATATTACCATCTACAACCTTGACATCAGATTCTCTCCTCCTTTCTCAGGCATCCCAGTGTCACGAGATCACAGGACCTAGAAACTAGATGTGAATTTCGAAAAATTCAGCCTAATGGGTTCAATAGCTATCATCAGAATAGACATGGGTAGATACAACCAACACAAAGAAATAGAGAAGAAACATAGGTGAACATGCTAAGGACCCACTATCGAAGGAAACTTCGCAGCATCAAAGTAAAATGGAGGTAAGAGCTCTTATATTTTCTTTGATTTAAACATGATAATCAATACAGATTAGTTCTTCTGCAGATAGAATAAATTCTGATAGCATTTATTCTTTATCTAAAACAACTTTTCCATTATCATAAAGGTTCATCCACCCAATCCATTCCTAATTGCAAGTGTACATGCTTTTGGAGATAAGAAAAACAGAGATGCCTCTTTACTGTAGATTATTACTGTAATAATTGAATTGAATTGAAATTTTAATTGAAAATTGAAAAAAGAAAAGAGTCCTTTTTCTGAGTATCATATTTAGGTCCCAAAGACTGACATTATAACAATACCTTTTGACTAACTGGTTTAGTCTTGCTTTATAAGTCAAAAATAATTATGTCCTTGAGACCAAGTCACATAAGTTAGTAAGTGTTTATCAGCCCATTAATTATACTCAGTTAAAAACAATAAGTTCCTATAGTACAGAAAGACTGTTTCTAGTTACTAGGGGAAAAACAAACAAAATAAGCAGTAGATGGCAAGGGATTTATGGGGTGATTAAACATAGGAGCAGTTAGTCTGAGAACAGAGGAGGGAAGGACAGAATGAAGAAATTGATAAAGGACTTTAACACTGTTGATTAGAAGTAGAGATATGATTCACATTAATTGGAATCTATCAGGAAAGAAACAGAACTATGAACTAAGATAAAGTGAACAAGCTTTGCTCTAGGATACCAGAATCAGCAAGACTAAAAAGAGAAATTGTGTATCTTCCCCAGAGCAATTCTCTATATCTTACAATCATCTACCATCCCTCTACTAGGCAGGACAAATGTCCCGAATTTTCTTACCTAACCCCAGGCCATTTCTTACCATGAGTCCTGCCTCTTGAATGTATCTATCTGGGACTAACATTTTCTGTCAGTGTGCAGAATGAGCCTACTATAATAGTTCGAATGACTTAAAATCATTCTGGCATACTAGTAGAAAATGTTAGTCCCAGATAAGTATAAATCCAGTCAATAATACTTCTCAAAGCTGCTGCTTCTTCTCCATTTACTTTGCCACCACCCTGTTTTAAATGTCCTTTTTCATCTTTCCTTCTTCAGCATCTTCCTTTTCTAATCTATTCTTCCTATAACTTTCACAATAATCTTCCCTATATATAAGTCTGACCGTGTCATTTCACTGCTAAAAAATATTTAGTGATTCTCTGTTACCTGTAGAATAAAATACAAAATTCCTTAAATAGGTGTTTAAGATCCTTCATAATGCAGATCCAGTTTACTTTTCTAATTCTGTTTCACTCCACTTAATCCTTCACATAGTGGACATTCCATCCATATTTTTCTTCACCCTATCCCAACACTATACATTTGTAGAGATCATCCCCTATTCCTTGAATGGTCTACTTCCACATGTCTATCTATTTGAAATTTTTATCTTCCTTCAAATCTCAGCTCAAGGATCACAACCTCCATGAAAATCCATGATATATCCCCCTCGACTAAAATTAATCTTACTATCTTCAAAATTTCTTTGTTCTTATCTCCCCTTGCCTGTACTACATTATGTGTAGTGATACTGGTCTGTGTATTTGTCATATATCCTGTTGTTTCTTGTGGGGAAAGGACTAGGTTGTAAATTCCATAATGAATATTCATTCACTCCTGATAAGTGATTTACAGAATATTTTCCTACAAGCTCAGCTCAAGCATCACTGTTCTTCAAATTGCCCCCCAAATAGCATCAAATTCTTTATATATGCATACATGTGCACACATATAATGAATACATAAATACATATATATATATGTATGTATGTATTATACTTATCAGGACATATTCTGTTTCCTCCCAATAGAATGTAAGCTCCTTGATAACAGATATTGTTTCATTTTTGGTTTTCTATCCCCAGAACCTAGCACAGTTTTTGGAATCAAGTAGGCACTTATTAAATCTCAGTTGAATAAATGAGCCATTTTTCTGTTATCTGTTGGCTTCATGTTTTAAAAGGTTAGTGAAAACAGTAAACACAGACCCAGAAATTTCTAATTTATCCAATTAAAAAGCAGTAGTAACCCTGTAATTTTTAAAGAATGAAATATTTGGTACTCTAAATTCTTGCAGGTAATGAACAGAAAATAAATGGAAGAAGTGAATCAGACCATCTATGTTACAAGATTTGTTCTCTTAGGACTTTCTGCGCATCCAAAGCTTGAAAAAATTTTCTTTTTGCTAATTCTAGTGATGTATCTGGTAATCCTTCTGGGCAATGGCATCCTCATCATAGTAACTATCTATGACTCCCACCTGCACACCCCCATGTACTTCTTCCTTGGCAACCTCTCCTTCCTGGACATTTGCTACACGACCTCTTCTGTCCCTCTGATTCTAGACAGCTTCCTCACCCCAAGAAAAACTATTTCCTTCTCTGGCTGCACAGTGCAAATGTTTTTGTCTTTCGCTATGGGAGCAACTGAATGCGTGCTCCTGAGCATGATGGCATTTGACCGCTATGTAGCCATCTGCAAGCCGCTGAGATATCCTGTTATCATGAGCAAGGCTGCCTACGTGCCAATGGCAATGGGATCCTGGATAGCAGGAGCTGTCAATTCAGTTGTACAGACATCTCTTGCAATGCAATTGCCTTTTTGTGGAGACAACATCATCAATCATTTCACTTGTGAAATTCTAGCTGTTCTTAAACTGGCTTGTGCAGATATCATAACCAATGTGATTAGCATGGTAGTAGCAAATATGATTTTTCTAGTTGTGCCAGTTCTGTTCATTTTTGTTTCCTATGTTTTCATCATTTCCACCATTCTAAGAATCCCTTCTGCAGAAGGAAAACGCAAAGCTTTCTCCACCTGCTCTGCTCACCTGACAGTGGTGATTATATTCTATGGGACTATCCTTTTCATGTATGCAAAACCTAAGTCTAAAGATTCTCTTGGAGCAGATAAACAACAAATAGCAGACAAGCTCATCTCCCTGTTCTACGGTGTGGTTACCCCCATGCTCAATCCTTTGATCTACAGTCTGAGGAACAAGGATGTGAAAACAGCTGTGAAGAATCTGCTAACTCAAAAGCTCTTCACTGAGTGAAGAACTTGAAAGAATATTAGAGGCTATCTAGTCCAACAAACACCCCTTTCACCACTGATTTTTTTAACAGATAAAGAAATGAAGTTAGAATAAGGATTAGGGCAAAGGTTTTGGCATCTTGCTCTGAGTCACATAACTTTTGTAGCAGATTCTGAAGTAGAACATTAAAGATGTTTAAAAACAAAAACAAGTTCCTTGTAAATAGGAGTTATTTCATTCATTATATTTGTATTCTCAGCATCTAGTAAAGTGCCTGGCACATAGTAGATACTTAATAAAGACTTCCTAATTGATCGATTTCTCTGAGATTCAAAATAGAAAGAATGTGATATGATATATTGATTTGCCAAAAAGATTTCATTATGCAAAACTAGAATGTAAAATAACACCATCATTTCAAAATATTTTACCTTGGTCACAAGAATTATAGATATAGCTCATAGAAAATAGGATTTGTGCAAAATATTTGGTAGTTAAAGAGCCAAATGACAACTGAGAGCAGGTGTTAAGTTTGTGTAACATTTTTAACTCTTCTTTAGTGAAAATGATAGTACTTTTAAAAGGAATTCCACTAGATGATATTCTTTTATCAGTCATAGTCTTTTTCTAGGGATTCTTAAGCTCTTACCAATTTTTTATTGCTCCCTACTAATATTTAATTCTGAAATTTTCATTGCCTCTCACTCATTCCCCTGACCCATATCCCTAGATGTATTTATAAGTCTTTGGGAGATGAGAAAGCCAACAGTAAAAAAGACACTATAGAAAATAAAGAGGTAGGAGTAAATTGCCTCTTAAATCTCCTAAATATATCTATATTATGACTAGACAGGAAAGCCACAAGGCAAAAAATAGAAAATAGAAAAGGGGAAAAAGAGAGTCTGCAGGACACAATGTTCTTCCTTAAAAAAAAAAAAAAAAAAAAAAAAAAAAAAAAAAAAAAAGCTTTATTGATATATTTTGTATTTATATTACAAATACTCATAGATTATCCCTGCTCCACTAGGTATTGTGTAACAAATTAAGACAGTTAAGCAAAATTAGTAAATTAGTAACACAACGAGTTCATATGAAAGTGCATACAGCCTTCCACATCTGTTGTATCAGCATCACACACATCTCTATTGAAAAAAAATATTTATTTTGATCAACAGAAATCTATTTCCTCCCTATTCCTCTCCTATGGCACACTATAGAGGAATAAAACAAATTGTTGTAATATATATGCATAAAGAAGCAAAATAAATTTCTTCATTGTCTGTATATGTGGGGGTTGGGAAGGGACAGGCATCCTGAAAGTCTATAGAGCTGTTGACTTTACTATTACATGCCTTTGAAAATTAGGCATCAGCACCATGCCAGAAAATTGAAGTTTCCACTTGAATTGTCTTAGGAAAATTCTGAAGATTAGTTAGCAAGATAAGATACCAGACACTGTGGTCCCCTCTTTTGAACTGAAATAGCAAGCATTCAAATTCTCCTGCAGCAAGAGCAATTTTGAAGGACTGGCCACAAATCCCCAATGCCAAAGTCAAACTTATCCCCTAAAACTATTTTATAGAGAACTCCCACAAAGGAAACACTCACATGATAGCCAGAAGAAACTATTTAAGAACACTTAAAAGAATTTTGTTATCAAGTGTAAGCCAAAGGAAATTCTGGCGCAGGATCTTCCAATATGGCATGCCTGCATCAAAGATGGTATTGTATTCCATGAGTAAAGAGAATTACTGAAGCACAATAGCAACATGAGATGGACAAATCTAAAGACATTTCCATCCCAAAAGTTCAGATGAGCTAATTGTGCCCAACATGGGGTCGAGTCTTCCAAACCCATTGGACTGTTCAATCACAAAAGAACACACTATATCCTAACCTTAATATCATGATGGCGAATAACAATATGTGTGTATGTATATATGTAGGTAGGTATGAATTTGTCTTAGCCCCACCCTAAAACTATTACCTCATTACCAAGTGATAGCAGGAGAGTGTCATCATCAGTCCCCTTGAATCATGGGTGGTCAATTTATTAGCCATAGTTCTTTCACTTTCAAAAGTTATTTGTTTTTACAGTGTTATTGTTAATGTATTATTTTGTCTGGCTTTATTCATTTTATTCTTTATCAGTTTATTGAAGTCTTTGAAATTGTTTTTATAATATTTATGCTATAATATTAGTTGTCTGATTCTACTTACTTTATTCTACATCAATTCATACAGGTCTTCTTTCCATGTCACTTTGAAATCATCTTATTACCTCAGTTCTTATCGTACATTAGTGCTCCATTCCATTCGTATACCATAACTTATTCAGCCATTACTCAGTTGATGGGCATCCAATTTCAGTTTTCTCATTTTTGCCACCACAAAAAGAGCTATGATAAATATTTTTATGTTATGAATGAAATATAATATAAAGGTAAACTGAAGTCACTTTTTGAGCAAGATAACATTAACAGGGGCATGCTGCCTGTAAATAAGTGGGTCAGTGACTTGCTTCAATTTATATCAAAGACCCTGCCCAGATGGGAAATTTCCCTTTTATAGGTTTTGAGGAGTACAGAACAGTTGACTGGATCATGGGATTAGAGGATGACCTGAAATGCCAAACTAAGAAGTTTAAACTTTATCCCTTAAATAGTGAGTAATCATTGCAAGGTTTTGGGCAGGGCAGAGACTTGGTCTGACTTGTATGTTAAGAAGATTAGACTAGTGTGTGAGTGAATTGCAGCAGAAAGAGACCAGTTGTAGAGAGGAAGCTATTAACAATCTTCTATTCAGAGAGTGATCATAAAATAAATATTTGTGTAGGGGAGTTAGTGGACTGCAACCTCAATGAGACAACTGTGACAGTTCAAAATTTGAAGTTTTTTCCAAACTTGGCACTATATCACCCTGGTCAAAGACAGGTAATGCAATGTACCTGAGTGGAAAAAAAGTAACGCTAGCTTTGGTCGAATTGAGAAGCAGCTCCTGAGGTCGTTGTCTGGGTGTCCTCTACCCTAATCAAACTACATCTGAAATGCTATAGTCAGTTCTGGGGGGGAGGGGTACACATTTTAGCAAGAACATGAATAAGGCAGAACAAACATCCTGAAGGGATAGAACTGAGATCGTTCTAGAGACTATTTCAGAGCAATTTACTCGGAGGGGGAGGGGGAGGAAAGAGGTGGACTAGCTTGAGAGCTTCCTTTAAATCTTGTGGGACAGGATTTTCAGCTTGGTCACAGCGGGGAAGACCTGGGAGCCGTCCCACCAAATTGCAGATTTCCAGCTTTCTTTGATGTATTGTCTCCAACTCCAAGTAAATTCCTGAAGGGAACCGACTTGTTTTTATTTTATTTGTATTCCCAGCTTTAGCACAGTACTGAGAAAAGAGGAAACGCTTAAAAAATGTTTTCTCTCATCTGACATTAAAAAAAAAAGCCAGCCAAAAACGGACCCCGTCCCCGCCAGGTCTGCGGAGCCGGGATTACCCCTTATCAGGGATGTCACCGATAGGATCCGGGTTCAGGCCCTACGAGAAATTTGCGAAATGGGGGAATGGTTTCTCAAACTCAGTGCGGCAGCCAGGATTACGACACTCCCCGAGATCAGTCGGGGCCTCCACTCCTCCAGGGCCCGCCACACCCGACCGAAGGAAAGGCAGGTAACTCCTCAGGTCAGTCACAAGGAAAGGATTGACAGGTACCCACGAGGCCCCTGGAAAGTTCTCTAAGAGGAAGCCTCGGGCGGATGGGGCGGGGAAAGGGACTATCTTCCTTTTCTACGTTTTGAGCTCCTTCCGATTTCGAGAAAAGGTGTGGACAATTTGGAATGCGGGAAGGGGGACTGAGCGAGGAAAGGAAGAGAGTTGAGCCCCGCCCCTAGATGAGGCTGGAAGCCTAGGACTCGCTTCTTTACTTGAAGTCCACGCCTATTGGAGGAGCCTCGAGCCAGCGGTAAAGATGGCGTAGGCTGCCGCCGGAAGAAGGCGTGGCCAGGAGCATCTCGGGCAGGGATGGGGCGGGGCTAGACAGGTTGGAGGCGGGGCCTCGCGGGGGGCGCGGCTGACGGTGGAACGGCGTCAAAGTGAGCTCTGATTCTGGAAGAGGTTGGGGGTCTTGCTGTTGCAGCGGCGGGTTCTAGGTATCCTTTAGCTGCCCCCCTCCGCTCCGCTTCGCCCGGCCCTACCCATCCCGGGTCACCTCGGAACCTCCCCAAAGCGGCGGGTTCGCACGGGCCGCCCCGACCCCTCGCTGTCGGGGTCACCCCCATCCACTCCGCCGCGAGCCCCGGAGCTAACCGTGAATGCAGCCTGGCTTCGGAGAAGCGGCCGCTCCCCGAGATGGAGGGGCCCCCGGCTCCTAGCGAGGCTCCCCCCGAACCTGAGAGCGGGGATGACCCCAGCCTGGTGACCGAGAAAGGTGTGCTGTCCCCGGACGAGTCGGGGGCTGCTCCGCCCAAGCCCGGAAAAGAAGCCAGGAGCGGGGCGCCCCAAAAGCTCTGCGGGTACTTGCTTAAATTCGGCGGCAAAGGGCCCATCAAGGGTTGGAAGTCCCGCTGGTTCTTCTACGAAGAGAGGAGGTGCCACCTGAATTACTCCCGCACTGCCCAGGACGCTAATCCCCTGGGGAGCATCGACCTTTCCACCGCCACTTTTGACTGCAAAGTGGAAGCGGAGGAAGGCACTTTTGAGGTCAAAACTCCCAACCGAGTTTTTACCCTGAAGGTAACTAGAATTGCTATTCGCTTGCCTACCTGTGATAGGTAAAATTGTACTCTTAGGTGGTCCTGATCGCCCTTAATTCTAGCGCCTTCCGCTGTTGTTTACTGCCCGTGTATCCTGCGTTTGGCTTATTTGTACTTCAGTCAACATTTATTAAGCGCCACTGTGTCCCTTTCTGGGAATAATAGGATAAATTGTCTGAGAAAGCTTGACCTATCTAGGTGCTAAAGCGCCGTGCCCCAGGTAGGATGTGCTATACTGCCAGATTAAGTAAAGAGAGGCAGGGATTCCCCAGAACTGAGCGCTGAGCTAGGTTGCATTAAATTATCTTGATAACCTCCCGTTTGTAGAGGCATTAAAGTGTAGAAAGTATTAAAAGTACCCTGGGAGATGGATAGAAAAACTATAATTATTCAATAAAAATCTTTATGGGTACTTCCCTATATGATGACTTCTCTACATTGTAATAGTAATATTATAATAACTACAAATGATCTTCCAAGAGCAGCAAGGGTGAAAAACTCAGCTCCCTTTTGTCAAGCTTGTGATAAGCTTCTTAGAAATTTATTTAGGCTGCTTCTCAGACCACAAACCTTGTATTCAAATACAGCTGGGGCTTCCTTAGCTTAGCCTTCTAGAATGTTGGTTCAAGGGTAGCACTCACATCTTCCTTACATTGATTATCTCCAAATAACCTCCTTATTTGTTGGCACGAAGTTATTTTCTTGTTACCTCTCCCTTTATGTTGTGACAGACTTTTTTGCCTGTTTATCTCCATTGCCATAGAAGATGCATAAAGAAATGCTCATTAGGCGCTTATTGATGGATTGGCTAGCACACTAATATTCAATGATGAAGTATTAGAGAAGGCTCTCAAAAACATTGATTAGTACAAATAAAGCTCAGATTAAGCACCCTGCCTAGTAAATGATGGGATTTGAACCTAGGTTGTTTTGATTCTAGGCAGTAGTGAGAGTCACAATATCCAAGATTATACATAGTTATATGAGATAATAAATTTAGAACTGAAAGAAACTTTAGAAGTCGTCTGGTCTAACCTTTCTCCTTTTAAAGACGAGAAACTGAGGGTCCTAGAGGTTAAATAATTTGCATAAAGTCACACAACACCAGAACCAGCCTTTTGACTGGAATAAATACAGTGTCCTTCATACTTTATCCATACTGCCTTCTTGTGTTCAGTTCTAGGCACCGTATTTTAGTTCAGCAAATGTTTAAATTCCTACCTATGTTCAAGGCCAATGACTGACCATATTATTTCCCTGGTCAAAAACCTTTTGTGGTTTTCCATATCCTGTAGGATAAAATACAAAATCCTTGGCCTGGCACTTAAAATTCTCTGCCTTATGACTCTCATCTACCTTTTCAGATTGATTTAATGCCGGAACTCTCATATTCCATTTAAAATGCTATAGCAGAAAGAACATTGTATTCAAAAATTGTATCCAAAAGTAGAAACCATCAGTTCAGATTCCAACTCTTGGTGATTTTCTACTTGACATGGGCAAAATATTTAATTTCTTTGTTTCCTCATTTTCCTCCTCTGTAAAATAAAGGCATTGGACTAGATTGTCCCCAACTTCCCACCAGACTGGGTCTTTGATCCTATACTGGGCCTCATTTCTTCACTAACATCACAAACCAGTCCTTCCTTAACTCTGCCTCTCAGGTTCATTATCTTCATTGAAGGCTCCAACTGGGTGCCAACTCCTCCATGAAACCATTGGTAATCCTCTCTCCCCCAAAAAAGGCTTCTAGTGCTTTTTCATTGAATGAATCTGTTTGTGAACATGGTATCTCTTTCCAGTTGAATGTAATCTCTTGGATGACAGAGGCTGTTTGTTTTGCTTTTTGTGCTACCATTGTCAACTTAGCGGGGTGCCAGTAGTGAGGGAATTGGGAATATAGGAAAGGGAAAGAAAAAGAATGCACATTTATTATATTATTATTTTTACAGAGCTCTGCCCCATCCTCAGCTTCAGAGTATGTGACATTTCAGAACTATTCCTTATGTTGACAAAGGAAAGCCATCGCTTAACTATTAGATTTTTATATAAGTAATAATTACTGAACGAGAAGCTTTTCCATTCCTGATAATTCCTAAATATTTTATCTCCCCTCTCTTTTTAAATGCAAAATGTTCTGGCAATTCTGACTGGAGCCAATCTAAATAGAAGAAGCTCTCTGATTCATACCTTTGTGACTTTGAGCAAGTCACTTTACTTTGGGGTCCTGATTTCCTTGTCTGTAAAAGGAAGGGGTTGAAACATCAGATCTCGTGAGATCCCTTTCAACTCTAGCCATATGATTTTATGTTAGAATTTGAGTTATCCTGAAAGAAGTGATTAGCATACCTTTCTCCCTCCTTACTCCTTCTTTTAAATAATATAGAGATAACAAGAACCAACTTGCTTTACAGGAATCAAATATTGAATCTAAGTTTTGTGACTTCTTAGGCCGTCAACAAACAAACCATGATGTACTGGTTGCAGCAGCTTCAGTTGAAGCGTTGGGAATATAATAACAGGCAGCCTGGAATCCTGGTCTCAGGGGTCACTGATGAAGCTTTGCCTGGAAATGCCTCTCCCCTGCACATCACACTAGGTATCAAAAAATAATTTTTCTTTCTATTGTGAGCCTTTTTTTTTTTAACCACAGTTGAACTCTTAATTATATTGTCATTATGAAAACTGAAAATTAGGGGAATTCTTGGCAGCAGAAACAGTGTCTACTGTTTAAATCAAGTCAACTAAGCATTTATTAAGTTCCTATTATATATGTCAGGCATTGTGCTAAACACGGGGATTTAAAAAAAAAAAAAAAAAGCAAAACAGCTCCTGCCTTCAAGGAACTTACATTCTTTTTTTTTTTTTTTTTTTTAAATTTTTTATTTTATAATTATAATTATAACATTTTTTGATAGTACATATGCATGGGTAATTTTTTTACAACATTATCCCTTGCACTTACTTCTATTCAGATTTTTTCCCTTCCTCCCCCAACCCCCTCCCCCAGATGGCAAGCAGTCTTATATATGTTAAATATATTACAGTATAATTTAGATACAATATATGTGTGTAGAACCGAATTTTTTGTTGCACAGGAAGAATTGGATTCAGAAGGTAAAAATAACAGTTTACATTCATTTCCCAGTGTTCCTTTTCTGGATGTAGCTGGTTCTGTCCATCATTAATCAATTGGAATTGGATTAGCTCTTCTCTATGTTGAAGAAATCCACTTCCATCAGCATACATCCTCGTACAGTGTCATTGTTGAAGTATATAATGATCTTCTGGTTCTGCTCGTTTCACTCAGCATCAGTTGATGTAAGTCTCTCCAAGCCTCTCTGTATTTCTCCTGTTGGTCATTTCTTATAGAACAATAATATTCCATAACATTCATATACCATAGTTTACCCAACCATTCTCCAATTGATGGACATCCATTCATCTTCCAGCTTCTAGCCACTATGAAAAGGGCTGCCACAAACATTTTGGCACATACAGGACCCTTTCCCTTCTCTAGTAGTTCCTTGGGGTATAAGCCCAGTAATAGTATGGCTGGGTCAAAGGGTATGCACATTTTGATAACTTTTTGGGCATAATTCCAGATTGCTCTCCAGAATGGTTGGATTCTTTCACAACTCCACCAACAATGCATCAGTGTCCCAGTTTTCCCACAGCCCCTCCAACATTCATCGCTATTTGTTCCTGTCATCTTAGCCAATCTGACAGGTGTGTAATGATACCTCAGAGTTGTCTTAATTTGCATTTCTCTGATCAATAGTGATTTGGAACACTCTTTCATATGAGTGGAAATAGTTTTAATTTCATCATCTGAAAATTGTCTGTTCATATCCTTTGACCATTTATCAATTGGAGAATGGCTTGATTTCTTATAAATTAAAGTCAATTCTCTGTATATTTTGGAGATGAGGCCTTTATCAGAACCTTTAACTGTAAAAAATTTTTCCCAATTTGTTACTTCCCTTCTAATCTTGTTTGCATTAGTTTTGTTTGTGCAGAAACTTTTTAATTTGGTGTAATCAAAATGTTCTATTTTGTGATCAATAATGGTCTCTAGTTCTCCCTTGGACACAAACTCCTTCCTCCTCCACAAGTCTGAGAGGTAAACCATCCCCTGTTCCTCCAATTTATTTATGATTTCGTTCTTTATGCCTAAATCTTGGACCCATTTTGATCTAATCTTAGTATGTGGTGTTAAATGTGGGTCCATGCCTAGTTTCTGCCATACTAATTTCCAGTTTTCCCAGCAGTTTTTGTCAAATAATGAATTCTTATCCCAAAATTTGGGATCTTTGGGTTTGTCAAAGATTAGATTGCTATTTTTATTCACTATCTTGTCCTGTGAACCTAACCTATGCCACTGATCAACTAGTCTATTTCTTAGCCAATACCAAATGGTTTTGGTGACTGCTGCTATATAATATAGCTTTAAATCAGGTACACTTAGACCACCTTCCTCTGACTTTTTTTTCATTAGTTCCCTTGCAATTCTCGACCTTTTATTCTTCCATATGAATTTTGTTGTTATTTTTTCTAGGTCATTAAAATAGTTTCTTGGGAGTCTGATTGGTATAGCACTAAATAAATAGATTAGTTTGGGGAGTATTGTCATCTTTATTATATTCGCTCGGCCTATCCAAGAACATTGAATGTCTTTCCAATTATTTAAATCTGACTTTATTTTTGTGGCAAGTGTTTTGTAATTTTGCTCATATAATTCCTGACTCTCCTTTGGTAGATATATTCCCAAATATTTGATACTATCGACTGTTATTTTGAATGGAATTTCTCTTTGTATCTCTTGCTGTTGGATTGTGTTGTTCATGTATAAAAATGCTGAGGATTTATATGGATTTATTTTGTATCCTGCGACTTTGCTAAAATTCTGAATTATTTCTAATAGCTTTTTAGCAGATTCTTTGGGGTTCTCTAAGTATACCATCATGTCATCGGAACTTACATTCTTAAGACAACATGCAAATAACTGTGTATAAATAAGATATATATGTATATAGATATATACAGGAAAAACTGGAGATCATCTAAGAGGGAAAACACAGTGAAGATAGAAGATATAGCAGGCATGGAGGACAACACTTGAAATTGCAGAGTCCACAGACTGAACATGTTGTGGAAGTAGCATTAAGGAGGCCAGTGTTACTGGATTGTGATCCGATCTAATACTCGTTTATTAATTGCCTATGTGCTAGGCATTGTGCTAGTATCTATAATTAATATTTTTAAAAGTCTTTCCTCAAGGGGCTAATCATCTAATGGAGAGGAGAAAACAGAAAAGGGGGGACACTGATTAGTGGGTATCTTGTTCCATGGAGGGCAGCAGAGGCTGAGTGGCAGGAGAATCAAATCCATAAGCTAGTCCAAGGGGCTGAGGAGTGGTGTCGGTCTAGGCTCTAGTTGGCAGCATGGTGATGAGATTGGAGGAGAATTCGCCCCTAATATGAGAGGGGCATCTTGTTGAAACCAGGTGTAGCCCCAGATGCAGAGGGGAATAACTCCTAATACAAGTGTTTTATGCAAAGATTGGAGAGAGGGAGGGAGCCAAGCTATGAAGAGCTTTAGGAGTCAAACAGAAGATCCACATTTGAATCTGGGGATAATAGGGAGCCACTAGAGTTTATTGGATTAGAGGGGGGTGGCTTACACTTTAGACAGGTCACTTTGGCAACTGAGTAGAGTGTGATTGGAATGGGGAATTGGAATGCCTTCTCTTGAGGCAGAGAAATCAATCAGAAGACAGTTGTAGTCTAGCTATGAGATGAGACGCTCCTTCAAGTGAGTGATGGTAGCATCAGAGGAGACAAGAGGTGTTTAGGTGGAATCATTGAAGTCATCCTTTAGGTAGCTGAGAAGACGCCCTTTCGATAGAAGTTTATTAGACAGGATCTTAACATACTTTGTAGAGGGTGATACTGCAGCAGAGCAAAGCAAACTGGCATTGATATATAAGGACCAACCTTTGCCTCTTTAGCACTATATTCTAGAATATTAAGCATTTACAGATCAGAAAGGGAAAAGAAAGCATTTTTATTGTTAGAGTGACAAAGTTATACTCCCAAACATAATGTTCACTTGACACTGTTAGCTTGTCACTTGACTCCTGCTGAATATTTATTTAATTTTATCTTCCTAAGCTTTATAGTCAACTAAAGTTAATTGTGATTTTTCTCACTGATAAAATTGTAACCTCTTTAACTAACTAGTTTGAACTCCATCCTAATTCATGATATATTAGTTATTTAATGAAATGAAGTCTCAAGTCAATAAATATTTAAGCACCTGTTATGTGCCTAGCAGTGTGCTAAATTCTGAGCAAGACAAGAAAGGCAAAATTTGTTCCAGCCTTCAAGGAGTTCACTATAGAGCTCAAAATCTAATGTGAAATCATCCTTTCCCAATAGTAATTACACTTATTTTATTTAATTAAAAATTATAATTATTTCATGTATAAATCATTAATGAATGAAAATATCAATAGATGTAGACATATTTAAGTACCTAGAGTATTTCATGACCTTTCAGGTCTCAATACTTTAGTACAAACTACAGGTTCTCAAACTACAGCCCTCGGGCTAGGTGCACCTGCTGAGGATGTTTATGCCACTGCCAGGTTATGGCAGATGGGCTGAGGGGTGGAGACAGAGTGTGAGCTTTTGTTTTTACTATAGTCTGGCCCTCCAACGTCTGAGGGACAGTGAACTGGCCCCTATTTAAAAAGTTTGAGGACTACTGCTTTAGTAGTTAACCACTCTTCACTTCCATGGAAACTCAAGTCTTAACTCTACTTCAATCCAGATATTGATGAAAGTCTTTTAAGAATCTTCCAATGTTTCTGTTCAGTATCAATCGTTTCTTTGTCTTTCTTTTTATCATAGTCTTTCCAAAGTACATTGTACTTGCCAGTTCTTCATAGACTCTTTCCGGGATTCATTTCATAAAGTTTCTTTAAAACCTGATCCTCTTCCTCTCTGTATTCTTCACAGATTCCTCATAGAGCATGGATCAAATATAAAATACACACCTCCTTGACATCACTGGGAGAAGTACTTTGCAGTAAGGAATTTTCTCAACTTCCTAATTGCTAGTACAAACATCCCACTTCTGTACTTTTAAAGAGACAATAATAATCTCTGTAGCCTCTAAGAAATAGATTGTAAACAAGTTACACTAACAAATGTTATATAAATATTATGGGGTATATTTTTTAATTTCCTTTTTCAAAAATAGAATATATATACTTATTCTACCCTCTCTTCTGGCCTATTGTTTTAAAGTTACCTATCATAAACTCAACAAGGAAGTCCTCCAGTCTAACACAGAAGAGGTTTTCTGGCTTGATATCCAGTGCTCTTTCTAAGGTATCATGCTACTGCTCTAATATATCCTGATTTCTGGCAATGGTATCGATTTTAACTGCTTGATGCCTGAGATGTCTATATGCAAAGATGCTAATGCTGCCCCATCATCAGTGGCTTTGAAGTAATAATAGTGAATTTGTGATCCTCCTCTCCATTCTTACTTCCTGAACCCTTTGTGATTTAAAAAAAAAAAAAAAAAAGTATACATTTGTGAGATAAAAGAAGCTGGGGTTAGAGGTTCAAAGTGGTACTCCAACAGAGGTAAGCCAAGGACCAATTTTATATGAAATCACTGCCAGCTTATAATGTCCTTAAGCTGCAAACAAATTTGTATTTGTGGTCCTTAATTTGATGCTTACATGCATGCATTGTGTTGACAGTTTTTCAGTTTGTATGGCTCCTAGATGCATTTCCCCCTTCCCTCAGCTAGATAATTCAATTGCTAACCCCCAGTCCCAACCTAGTGTGCTCCCGGCTACTTTTGACACTGATGGGAAGGAATCGGGAATGAGAAAGGGATCACAGCAGCATTTTACTGTAGCCATAAGGCCACAGTATAATGCCATACAAATTAAAATGCTTTACAATTTTTCACAGTTTTCTATAAATGCTGAAAACTAGCTAGGACCTCTTGCCTGTAAGTAGAAAAAAAGAAAATCTGCAAGAAAAATGTTTTGCCCTTTGTCTGAATCTAATTTGAAATAGGTAAAAAGTACTACAATCACGACCTTTATAGAACTACTAGAAAAATGCATATACAATTAAACTCCTAAAACTATTTCCTTTTGTGACTAAATCCCATTTATGTGAAAATTAGAAGAGGAACATTAGAGCTGCATAGCGTTGGATTGGTATTTAGAATCTTTCTAAAGTTTTAAGTTTCTAGAGACTGTCACTAATAAAGATCTTTTTTATTAAGTTGTGTCCCTTCCCCCATTTCCTTAACTTCTTCCTCTACTGAATTTCCAACCCTGGTTTCATAGATGATTGCATAATGAGTTTGAGCAATTCCAAATGATTAGACTCAGACTGGTGACAACAAGCTTTAAGATAACTGAATTCCCACATGATTAGTACTGGAAACTGACTAACCAGTAGGATCAGAATATTCTTACTTTTCACACTCATCTTTCTCCTTTGTTTATTTTTGTGTGGCAGTTTATTTAGAACATCCACATATAATTGTTGTTTTGTTATACAATATCTGCATAGTATAAACAGAGTCTATATTCCAAGTTGCCTTGTCTCCTTAATTATAAAACATCCGCTTAAGGTTTTAGGACATGTATACAATTCCTTTTAATCTTAATGTGTATTTCAACATAAAAGCATGTATTTCTTACTTCCCTGTTTCCTACAAGTCATACTCTAATGCTTCATCCTAGTATGGAGGTGACACAAGACTTTTGGCAGCTGTGCCAGCAGATCACAAATTCTGCACATCCTAAAGCTACACCTATATACATATATATGTTTTTATTTATTTATTTATCTATCTATAAAGCTTCAGATATAGGTCTAGGGACAAATTATGACAGCTAGTGTCACAAGTGGGAATTGAACTATTGTATGTCAACCTCCAGAATCTTGCACACTTTCCACTAGAGCAAGAATCCCTCTTCAGCTGCCTAACAAGTGGCTCTCTTCTATCCATGTAAAGACCTCCAATGCCTGGGATCTCATTTACCTTCTGAGGCTGCCCATTTCATTTTTAGTCCATTCTGATTGTTAGGATTTTCCCTTATTTCAAGCAAAAACATGCTTGTTTTGATTGTTCTAGTTGTGATCTCTGGAGCCAAACAAAACAATTCTTATCTCTTTTCTACATGAGGGCCCTCCATATATTTGGAGACAGTTAATCTGTCTCCCATAAGACAATTTAGGAATGGAGTCAGATTATGTTAAGTGGAACAAACAAGGGCTAGTAGAAGAGAAAGCTTGTATCTTGGGTGATCTGGAAAGACTTCATGAAGGAAATAGAATTTGAGTCATTAAGCAATTACAGTGAATTTGTCAGATTGTCAGCTCTTAATAATGCTGTGAATCTCTCCACACACATACACACACACACACCTTATTCTGATACACAATTTCTTCCTATATCATAGTATCTTGAATATTTTCATATTGCTAATACTTTAGTTCCCTTTGGGTAGATTCCCCCACTCACTTGAATTAAAATTTGTCTTGGCATATCTCAAGTACATACTTCTGATATCCTTCATTTAGGAATTTATACCAATTACTCTCTCATCGCTTTTACCATTTCCATGTTTTCTGTTCTCCTCTATGTCTTGCTCTACCTAAGATTTATGTTGAACTTCAGGTGCTTCCAAGTCATGCAGACATTCCAACGATAATTGGGCATCAGCCCCTAGAGACTAGAGAGAGGGAGAGTTCCTAATTTTAAATAAAACCATATGAATCATCTACATAGGTTGAACAATAATATTAACAACTGAAACCAATGTAGTAGATGAGATCAATGAAAGTGTGTGTAGAGAAACAGAGGTTAAGAATTATACCTTGAGGGCATATTTATTTAGATAAGCTCCTTGAGATCAAGAACACTAGAGTTATGTCTATTATTATGTCTCCTCAAGCACTTTACTACATTGACATAACATATTAGCATCTAATAAATGTTTGTTGAGGTCTGTAAGAGATAAAAGAAGGAATAAAAGCAAGATGAACAAAAAGAAGTAGCTACCAACATATAAGGGGTTAAAGAGAATGAGGTGAGAGAAACGAGGTATTGGAGGTCTTCAAGGTTCTTCTAGTAGATTTTTACTAGCATCATTTTTAAGCTCCTTCCAGTAGGTATTACCAATTTTTGAATGTAATCTTAATAACAAGGACTTTCTTCTACCAACCAGCATTTTATACCACAAGTGTTAGATTTCTAAAGTAGTAGATATGGAGGAACGTGAAACTAAATCAGAAGCTAGATGTATCTACTGTGCCAATAAACTCAGTGTTAATTAGATTGGGCTAGATGGGAGCAGAGATATTTTGGCAAGAAATAAAGAAATGGGGTGTGTATGTGTATTTGGGTGATATGGTACTAGGAAGCAGTGGAAATAGACTTCATGGAGGATCATAAGATCTTATATCTCCAGCTGGAAAGGACTTTTAAGATCCTGTGGTCCAGTTCCCTCATTTTATAAATGAGTAACCTGTGACCCAGGGAGGTTAAATGACTTACTTGTGGTTACGCAAATATTGAGAAGTCAAACCAGTTTTTGAACCAGGCCTTGAAGAATGGATAGTATTTTAAAAGTCATAAGTAGTAAAAGGGCATCCCAAGGAGAAGATACAGAAGTAATACAAAATAGTAAGTAGTGTTGTTTTTCTGTAACTTAGTATATGTAAAGAGTACTCATAAGAGTGGAAATATAGAGACTATCAATTATGTACAGCTTTGATTGATAGCCTAAAGATTTTGATTTTATTTGTTAACCAGTAAGTGAAGCCATTGGTGGGATAGAAAGGTCAAGGGAAGGGGGAGGGAGGGAACGGTGCTATAAGATTAGGGAAACCTAAGCATGGCATAACAAGATATCAATATAAAGGAAAAGATTCTAGATGCACAAAAAGAGGGGATAATTGATTGATAAAGCAGAAAGAAGCTGTAAGGGATAAACTCATAAGAGCACCTCGCCAAGAAACCAACTCTTCCTCTGAAACTAGAAGAAGGAAAGAAGAAAAAAAGTGAAAGGACTTAGGAGTTTTAAGGTATAAGAAATCAAAGATATAACAAAAGATGACCTTGATTTCAGTAAGGGAAACTAATGTCATTGAGCATAAAGGGTAGAGATAAACTTCAGACTTCAGAAGAGACTGAAAGAGATTTAGACCAATTGTGGAAATTTAGATTGTGAACTGATAAGAATAAAATAAAAGGATTTGTGAATAGCAGTGAATATGCAGATGAGGTTAAAATATCCAAAATAGTATTCAGTTTCTTTTCCACAAAACCTTCCCCTGCTCCAGATTCCTTTATTTCTGTCAAGAGCACCACCATCTTCCCATCTTAGGCTCCTCACTCACAGTGTTGCCAAACCTTGTTTCTACCTTCACAACAAATTATGCACATCCTCACCTTTCCACTCACATAGCTACTACATCTCAACCATTTCAGCAGCAGCCTTCTAGTTGAATCAAGATTCTTCTCACTAATGTCCATTTCTTCACAGCTATCAAGGTGATCTACTTAAAACACATCTGCCTATCCCCCAACTATGCAACAAATTCCAGTGGCTCCCTATTATTTCCAGGGTCAAATATGAAATCTTTTATTTGGATTTTTAAAGCCCTTCACAAATAGTCTTTCCAGTCTTCTCACAGTCCTCTACTAGTCAGTGGACCTTCCTGACCTTCACACATGTCACTCCTCCCAACTCAGTACTTTTTCTGGTTGTTTCTCATATTTGGAATGCTCTTCCTCCTCAGCTCTACTTCTAGATTCAGTTGAAATTCTAACTTCTGCCAAAAGCCTTTCTTGATTCCCTCTTCATCACTTATGCCTCTTATGGTCAGTCATGCCTTCCCTTTGAGATTATTGTCCATTAGTACTATAAATATCTGAGTATTAGTACTATAAATATAAATATCTATATCATGTATATAGTTTTGCATATACTATATGAGTTTCTTGTATTTTGCCTCTATTCTTAGCCCCAGAATAAATGCTTAATGAATACTTGTTGACTGACTGACAAGTTTATAACAAATGAAGTTGGGTCGATTTTGAAATTTTGTCTATCAACCCATCAGCAAGGTCCAAGAAATCAGATGAAAGGGGTAAATCAGAGTTGGATATTAGTTGAATAAGAGTCAAAAGTAAGAAAGATGATTTAGTCTACTAAATGGCTAAGGAATTTTTTAAGTAGCTTGCCATTAGGTTAAGACTTAGGAAGGGCATAATTGAAGCCAGAATGGAGTGAAATGAAAGGGAAGGAATTGAAAAGAGAGGATAGACTGGAAGGCAAGGAGAGAGTTTAGTGTGAGGAAGTTAGAATGATAGAAGAATAAGAGATTGGTGTCTGTACTTTTTGATTTCCGGATTTTGTATCATAGTATGCCATGTAATAATCAGGTCTAAAGAATGGCTCTTCTGGTGTGTGGCTATAGAAAAAAAAAAAAAAAAAATATATATATATATATATATATATATATATATATATGTGTGTGTGTGTGTGTGTATGTATGTGTGTATGTTTGTATGTATTTTCAAAAGAGGTTCCATGAATATTGAATTATAGGAGAATAATAGCTAAGGGAAGGAAGAGAACTCTGAACCAAGCACTAAAGTCATTGAGGAAATCAGATAAGTAGCTGTCATTCTATCAGGAAATATGATCTGATAACAAACTTTGAAATAAGAAGCATCATTGACGATGGTAGTACTTTGGAAGGAATATCGGAGAACAGTGTCTGGACTCTCTTGCTTCTGGCCTTGTGAATCAGGAGGAATAGGTTAACATTCAACATGAATCTAAACATGAGCTTTTCATAGCACTATAACATTGGGTCCATTTGTTTCACTTCTCTTTTAACTAGATAATGCAGAAACTGATGAATTTTTGTGTCCTGTGAAAACACCACCTGGACTGGTAGGCATGGCAGCTGCTTTTCAACCTGTTCCAGAGATGCCCACTACCCTCCAGAATATTTCCCTCAAACACCTAGGAACTGAAATACAGTAAGTGTTTAGGAGTTGGGATAACTAATCTAAAACTGGATACTTTCTGATACTATTAAAACTGCAATGTATTTAATTTTTAAGAAGTTACAAGCCAAGACTAAAGTAGTTGGATTGTTGTCCTGCCAATGTTATATACACATTGATAATGAAATTGACTCACGTGTTCCCAGAGCTAGCTCAGTGTTTGGGAGGCGCCAAAGGAAGGCATGGGAGAGATATTAGACTGCTACCAGACTAAACTACAGACCTTTTTATGTGTCTGTGAAACCTGGGCATTCCACCAGCACCAATGCCAGGAAACTGAATAGCTTCCAATTGGGTTGTCTTAGGAAGATTCTGAAGATCACCTGGCAGGATAAAATACCAGATACTGAAGTTCTTTCTTGAACTAAACTGCAAGCATTCCAACTCTACTATAGAGAATGCAACTCTGTTGAGCTGGTTACATTGTTCAAATACCAAATGCATGTTTTCCAAAAAGAGTTTTATGAAGAATTCACACAGGACAGGGGCAGCTAGGTGGTGCAGTGGACAGAGCACCAGCCCTGAATTCAGGAAGACCCGAGTTCAAATCTGGTCTCAGACACTTAACACTTCCTAGCTGTGTGACCCTGGGCAAGTCACTTAACCCCAGCCTCAGGGGGAAAAAAATAATAATTCACACAAGACAAGCACTCACATGATGGTCAGAAAGTGATACGAGATACTCTCACTCACTTAAGAACTTTAGAATTGATTGTATGACATGGGAGACACTGGCAGAGGACTGCCCAGCATGGCAGGCTCTCATCAGAGAAGATGCAGTGCTCTGTGAGCAAAGCAGAGTTGAATTAGCCCAAAAGACATGCAGGACGAACACTAATTTAGAGAATCCACCCCAAATGTTCACATGAATTATTTATGCCTGGCCTGCAGCAGAGCATTCCAAGGTCATGTTGGTTTGATTAATCATACTCACTATACACTATAACTTGACTCTAACATAGTGGAGTCATTTTGGTCCTCTTTAAGAATAAAGGACAACAACCATGGTTTGCCCCGTTTAGCTCTAACAGCTCTTTCAGCCTTATCTTGTACTACTTCCTTTTGCCCTTCTACTGTTTCAACAATACTATGATAGTGCCTAGCACATGGTACCTTAATAAATGCTTACTGACCATCTGCCATTCCTTAAACACACTCTTCATTCTCCCACTTTTTTGGCATTGCTCTCAGGATGCCTTTCCCCTAGAATTGTTTTATCCATCTTAGTTCTGTCTGTCTTAAATGTCCTTCAGTCATCTTGTTCAATGCCATCAGCTTCATGATGTTTTCATTTAGTCTCCTTAACCAGAAGCAACTTCTGCTAAAATACTAGAACATTTTCTACCTTTCTTACTTCACTTAAACATTTTACATGATTATTTGTATTTACCCATGTATTTTTTCCTCCGCTGCTAGACTAAAAGTATGAGGGCAGAGACCTGTCTTTTTTTTAATCCTCTCAGAGCATCAAGCATTTATCTGAATGAACAAATTTACAACTTGGTGTGAAATGAAAAAAAGAAATGACAAACCACTCCAGTATCTTTCCCAAGAAAAGCCCATACAGGGTTATGAAGAAATAGACACTATTGAACAACAAGTGAAATATAGAGTACTAGATGTCGAATCAAGATGTGGATTTGAAAAAACATCAGACACAGACAATAGGAACATGGACCAAACAATCTCTCTGAGATACTTCTGTTTTCTCTGCAAAATGAAAATAATAATAACTCAAGGTATTATTATAGTATAATATGTAGTAATATCTGAGATATACCTTAGAAGTTTTTGTGAGGATCAAATGAGATAGTGGATCTAAATCCTATGGCAAACCTTAAAACATTATGTGTGACAGGTAGAAATATTATATAAAATTGAAAATAATCATAGTGTCTTGTGTGGCTTTTAGTGAGTCAAGAGTATTAGTTGCACACACAAAACTTTGCTGACTGTGTTCACTATAGACATATGTTACACAATCTCGACTGGCCCTCATGGCATGGCATACTTTGTAAATTTGCTCTCCTATTTTCCACAGTGGCTCTTCCATTCTTATTTCTCATCAGGCTTCCCACATGATAATATCTTCTACTCTCAGCTTAAGGACCCTAACTCATATTTCACATGAAACATAAGTCCGTTTACCTTCCCTTCTCTTTGTTTCACATTATTCAGACATATTCCTCCATGATCTCCTCTTTAACCTATCTCATATGAAGAGGTGGCCCTTTTTTTTTTTTTTTTTTTTTTTTTTGCTAAAACAAACTTCTCTGTATACATACTTAATCTTTAATGCCATTACCTCCCATATTCTCTATCATCCCCACTCTCTAGTCGTCAATCTCTTCCATATGTAAAGACTTGCTGCCTATAAATATGCCCATATCACCTCCCTCCTTCAAAAACCCTTTCTTCTTCCTCTTAACCCAGCTCATTATACTTCTCCTCCTTTTCTCTGCTAATTTCCTTGAGAAAGTCACAACACAGGGTGCCTCCTCTTCCTCTCACCCTCTTCTAAACCTCCAGCAATCTGACTCATCATTCAACTGAAATTGTTCTCCCAAAAGTTACCAATGATCTAACTGCCAAATCTCCTGACTTTTTCTTAATCCTCAGTGAAACAAAACTCTGCCTTTACAAGCTCTTTTATAACAAGTTGTCTCCCATTTATTTATCATTCTTAAATCTAATAATGAAAGTAACTCTATTTAATGACCCTCTGATAATAAACATCAAACAGGGCAAAAACAAGGAGATGCATAGGGAAATTACCTGTGAATAGTGAGATCTTCAAGATGCATCTGTGTATAAATGATATTATATTGTTTGCATGAAACCCTAAAACACTACAGTCTCCAGAAAGAGATCTGTAATTATTCAAAGGAGTTTGGCTTCCCCTCCACAGGAAAGACCAAATGTGAGTGAAGAATGTTTCCCAGGTTTCAACTTGCCTCTGAATGGACACCCTACAGATCTTGTTCAACAGTATCTATATATGACAGCACCCAGAGTTGATAAAGAGAGCTGCCTGGATTTCTTGTACAAGAGTAAAAACTACTTTTACAGATTGTAAGCTTCCCCAGAAAAAGCAAAGATCCTTTTTATTTTAGTGTAAACACTTTACTAGTGCAACTTTTCAAGATTTAGAATACCTTTGCTTCTAAAGAGCTAAACAATGATGAAGAAGAAGGAAGAAGAAAAGAAAGAAAATAATGACTGAAGGAAACTTAATTCATATTAAGAGAAATCAAAGGATTCCAACATATTCAATGGACTTCTATCAGGAGGATTCATAAGTGTGGTTTGTGATTTGTGTTGTTGAAGAGAACTCTCAAACCGATAAGATCATAGATTGATTTGAATTTGAGATTAATTCTACTATAGCATTTTACATAAGCATTTTATGAAATAAAGTGATTCGATATTAATAAAAATTGTAATTTGAGTAAAGCAGGTAGATGGCATAGTAGACAGACATTGGGCTTCTAGTCAGGAAGATTTTAATTCAAATCCATCATTAGATACTTACTAGCTATATGACCCTGTGCAAATCAGTTATTTCTGCTTGCCTTAGTTTCCTCATCTGTAAAATGAACTGGAGAAAGAATTGGCAAACCACTTTAGTATCTTTGCCCAAAAAAAAAAAAAAAAAAAAAAAAAAAACCTTCAAATGAGGTTTTGATGAGTCAGAAACAACTGAAAAACAACAAATTTTGATAAATGTTTTGATATAGTTAGAAATTTCATTTGAGTCTTATGTTTATGTTTTTCATATACTAACTTTTCCTTTTAGTAAAATAAGTGCATTGGTCCTATGACCAAGTAATTCATTGTGTTGTAAACGTGTAATTGTATTTTTTAATTTCAATAATAGCTTTTTATTTTCAAAATACATGCAAAGATAGTTTGCAATATTCACCCTTGCAAAACCATGTGTTCCCAATTTTTCTCAATCCCTTCCTTCTACTCCCCTCACCTAGACAGCAAGTAATCCAATAAAGGTTAAATACATGCAATTCTTTTAAACTTGTTTCCACATTTATCATGCTGTACAAGAAAAATCAGATCAAAAAGGAAAAAAAAATAAGATGGAAGAAAAAAACAAGCAAACAACAAAAAAAGGTGAAAATACTATGCTGTGATCCACATTTATTTCCCATAGTCCTCTTTTGCATGCAGATGGTTGTCTTCATCACAGTTCTATTGGAATTGCCTTGTATCATTCTCTTTGTTGAAAAGAGCCAAGTCCATCACAGCTGATCATCACATAATCTTCGTGCTGTACGCGATGTTCTCTTGGTTCTGTTCATTTCACTTAGCATCAGTTCATGTAAGTGATTCTGAAACATCCTGCTGATCATTTCTTGTAGAACAATAATATTCCATAACATTCATATACCACAACTTATTCAGTCATTCCCCAATTGATGGGCATCCATTCACTTTCCAGTTTCTTGCCATTACAAAAAGGGCTGCCACAAACATTTTTGCACATGTGGGTCCTTTTCCCTTTTTTATGATCTCTTTGGGATACAGACCCAGTAGAATCCCTGCTGGCTCAATGGGTATTCACTGTTGTACTACAGGAGCCACCTGACAGTGGACGTTGGAGATCCAACCCATACGTACAGAATGGATCAGAGGATGGATATAAAGAGACTGAGAGGCAATTGTTCTCTGACCTCCCCACTGAGAGGCTGTTGAGTTGTCTGACCTCTCTTCTCTGTGATGATGATAAGGATAATAATTAGCATTTATATAGGACTTTAAAGTTTGTAAAACTCTTTAGAAATACTATCTCATTTAATCTTCACAATATTCTTGAAAGGTAAATACTATTATCCCCATTTTACAGATAAGGAAACAGACATAGACTTGCTCAGAATATACAGCTTCTAAGTTTATATGATCCTGGATTCAAACTCACCTTTTCCTGACTCCAAGTCCAGAGTTTTCACTGTGCAACCAGCCTAAGTAAAGACAATTATCACTAAAGAGTTGGCTACTAAGTAATTTTATTTTGGCTACATCACTAATTAAACCACTTACTAAGTGATAAAGGAATTGTAAGCACATTAGCAAAAGGAATATTAATAGAGATTAAAATCATGGATTTCCAAAGAAATGAAGCAATATATGGTTTCTTCTCCCTCTTTTTCTCTTGATGCTACTCTTTGAGGAGTTTGCCTACTCTCAGAGCTCTTGCAAAGCCCAAAATAATAAAGAAGGGGACCAAAAAGTTCAATGGACACAAACCAGATTGATACGTTAAGATTAAGAAGAATTTAGGTAAACCAAGAGTTAGGAAGTGTAAAGTTAATTGAAGGTCCAGGTCTCAGCCCAGTATTAATTATGGAATCAATAAGAGGAAAAAACATACGCCAGCCAGCTATCCAGGAAATTTTCTTTTGGTCAGAGCTAAAAATGCTCCTGATATGTAACCAGTCTTACCATGAGAAGATTGAAAGTCACTGGGAAGAGAGCATGTCAGTGGACTATCACAGTCAGCAATCCCACATGTTAGATATATATCTATATATCATAAAGATATATGACATCTTTATGACATAGTATGTCATAAAGAAAAGGAATGATCTATTTTGTACATTGTTTATTTTTAGTAAAACCTCAAACTAAAAAAAAAAAAATAAGTTAGTTCCTATCTATCAGTTTTTCCTTAAATTTAATGTTTCCAGTCAGACCATTTCAAATTAGATAGTATTTTTTAAGCTGACATCCTCTGTTATCAAACAGAGGGGTTCTATTTTGAACTCATTGTATTTGAGGTGTCTTTGGGACATCCAAAGGGAGCTGGCTATCTAGAGGTAGCTGAATATTCAAGACTAGAACCTAAGAAAGAAAATATGATGCTGTGCTAACATGGGTTAAATTGAATGTACCCAAGTGGGAAAGACAAAACTGAAATTCTAATTTTATTCTTTATTACGTCATTCTAAAAGTTTATCTTATTTTTAATTGGAATTAAAAGCTTTTAATGATTCAGATGTTTCAGTGAATTGTTCATCAGCACAGTCTTCTCTAGTCTCATGATTCATTTATGTTCTTTCATGACTACATGTAAAATGATGTCTCATTTTATGCCAATAGATCTTGTTTAAGTAAATCCAGCCAATGTCAGTTAAGACAATCAAAGTTGAGCTGACCAAATTAAAACATAGATCAAGAGATGAAAGGAAATATTTGGTGAAAAGACAGTCACTTCCTTTTAAAGCTATTTATGATAAGCCACAGGAAATTTGGGGCAAGAATATAAAGACTGAAATATTCAGGATTTTGCAGAAACAAGGACACCTTGTGCCCTTGACTATTATCTCCTGATTGTATAACTAAGCAAGAACCTATTTTCAATAATCTTACTGTATAAATACACACAGAGAGATACTGCCAAGTAAACATCCATTTATTCATGAATTCATGCATTTATACACACACAGTTCATAGTTAACAAAGACAGTGTTCTTTGAGGAAATAGAAAATAAACAAAAAAATGATTAATGGATTTGAAAGCCCAGATAAATGAGGAAATGTTAAGAGATCACCTCAGTACTCTCAATAAGTTACATCACCAATCCTTAGATAAACTATATCCTAGCATGCTGAACGAATTTGAAAATATGATTCTTGAACCACTGTTGATGAGATTATGAAGAGGGAACTCTTGAAGAGAATAAGCATTTATATCATCTACTATGTCCCAGGCACTATGCTAAGTGCTTTACAAATATTATCTTCCTTGATCATCACAGTAATACTGTAAGACAGGTACTGTCATTATCGCCATTTTTATAATTGAGGAAATTGAAGCAGAGATTAAACATCTTGATCAGGGGCATAGAACTAGTAAGTGAAGCTAGATTTGAACGCAGGTCTTCTTGATGCCAGGCCCAGTACTACCTAGCTGCCTCAGAATATTCATTATTATTAGAAGATTTCAAGCTGGAAGGGATATCAGAGGCCATAGTTCAACCCCTTAATGCTCCCTTCTGCATGGGGACCTTTCACTGTCCCCCCAACTACTATAGCTTTGCTTTCTAATATTACTTTTAGTCTTTGCTACATGTATTTCAAATATGCCTATTTGCGTATATGTTGTCTTCCTCATTATAATATAAGCTCCTTGAGTACAAGGAACAATTTTTGTCTTTTTTGTAATCCTAATGCTTTGCCCAGTACTTTGTATATAGTTGAGTTTTAGTAAATGTTTGTTGATTGACTAAATGTGACTCTTTCTCTAGACCATAACCCTTGATGGGCAGAAAAAGTGCCATTGCATATTGATGCTGCCTTTTTTTAATCATACATTTTTAAAAATGCTTCTTGAACATAAGCTCTTTGTGTTGCATTGATTGTTCCTATGCTTAAAAATCTTGGTTAAAAGTGAGACTTACTTCACTTTCCTCTTGTTATTGTTTTGTTTTCAGAAACACAGTGTATAACCTTTGTAGCAACAAGCAGTCCAAGGGAAATGGCCGTGTTTACCAAGGAGATGAATCCCAGAAGTTTGGAGAGAATCACAGTGAGGAACATCACCTACAAGCAGATCCAGGGCTAACTGGTGCTCAACTCTATAGTTTTCTTTTATGTGTCTGTTTCTTAATGAAAACAACTACCTAATACAGGTATAGCATTATTTGGTATTGGGTTCAAGGGAACCTACAATCAATTCATCAACAAGCAATTTTTCAGCCCTTACCATGTACCAGGCATTATGCAGGGGCAGAGGATGCAAAACATAAGGAGTTGTGCACTTTCAGATGAACTTATTGGTAATCAGTTAAGAAACAGTTCATTTTTTTTCTCTCATAGTCCCCCACGTTACTTTTGATTCTCTCCAAAAGATCCCAATGTATTTTTTAAAATTTTAAATAGAATTTTGTTTTTTCTAATTACATGTAAAGATAGTTTTGAACATTCCTTTTTTTTTTTAAATAAGATTTTGAGTTTCAACTTTCTCCCTTCTTCCCCTCCTCTCTCAATAGGTTTTTAATAACTTATCAAGGTTAATTAAATTCTTTATTTGGATATTGTTAAGAAAAGGATAAATAGTGCTCTTTGCCAGAGAGAGGTAATTTAAAATGACTTATTTGAAAATAGGGAGATGAACTGAATGACTTGTGTATCTTTTCAAGTCAAAGGATTTAATGACTTTTAGTTAGAATGTGGATTACTGAGATCCTTCAGTAGAGGTAAGAAGATTTACTTTATCGTATGCTATTTATTATTTATTCTGAGATTGAGTCTCCCTATTTCTCCCAGATTAGATGTAAAGTGGCTACTCTTGGTCCCCAGCATGCTACTAGTCACAGAAGCTATAATCTATTCCATTTTCGCCTTGAATCTGTTCATCCCTTTTCAGAGGCTTAGTGTAAACACTTTTTTGTTTTTTGCCCTCTGTAGCTCAGAACTCCTAAACACAAGCAGCCATCAACATCAGACTTCCCAGTAGCAAGGATTATAAGTATATACCACCATGCCCAGTATGCCCTAGGAATAATGTAAATAAATATAAATATAAGAATATAAAGCAAGTTAGCTTCCTTGTATAACAGTTTTAGGCTTCAAATAAAGCTGATACTTCAAAGTCAGAGGATGTTAAGAGTAAAATAAGGTCTGTAGAAATTAGAAGATCTAGACAACACAGAAAAACTTTGACTGTGGATTCCATTGCTTACGTTATGGAGAAATCTCAGTGCTTCCAGGATCTTAATGGTATTTTATAAGCATTGATTCATTTATCTAGTATGATAAATAGTATGATACCCAAGGGCATTTCTTTCTAAATGAGATTATTAGTTGCCTCTCAAATAACAGTTTATATCTTAGAAAATTATGATTAGATAAATAACATTTATAATCATTATTAAAGGAAGTTACTACATATTCACATTACATGTCCAGCCTGACTTCATCATATCCTCCCACGTAACTTTCTTACACTTAGCCTGAGAGTTCTTCTCAGTCTTGGATACACAGGAGATCCTAATAAATACCTGATCTATTGTGTACTTTTCCAGTCCATGAGATAAGCAACAGCTGGGTTAGTGGTTGAGCAGGAAGAATTCTTGCCAAAATGTACAAAAGAGGTAGACACATGCTGGTCCATGTGGCCAGAGAGCAGGGGTTTAGAACTGGGGTCTGTGAAGCCTGTAAAGGAAGAAAGATTCTTCTAAGCAACAAGCTCCCAGAAGATAGCCTTCTAGCAGAGGAGAAAGATTTCTTGCATAATAGCAATTTTGGAAGCAGCCCCAAGAATGAACTTCCCTTTTAATAGAAAAAGTTAAGCAAAACCAGTTGATAAAATGATAGTGTTTGTCAATGAATGCAACATTTGCATATGTAGTCTCTTAATTGTCTAAGGAAAAGGGGGAAGTGCTTGACCTCAGTCTCTATTCCAAGTCCAAGATTGTCCATGACAGTTTGTCCCACAAGATAGTTTTGTATCATTTTATATGTGTATTGTATAATACTTATACACCCATGCTTCATCTCCCCCCATTAATTAAAATGTAAATGCCTTAAGGAGGAAAGTATCTTCACAGTGATGGATAAGGGAAAAGTTCATGACCAAACAAAAGATAGAGCTGATCACAGATGGTAAAATCGACAATTTTGATACATAAAATTAAAAAGCTAAAAATTTTTAAGGTGACTTCTGGTGTCACAAAGCTAAGAGGGACCTTAAAGATTATTTAGTGCATCTTCTTCATTCTTGAAATGAAGACACTGAGGCTCACATTTAAGACTTTGTCCCAGCCCCTTAGATACTTTCTAAGATCATTGTCATTGAGGATGATAATATACTTTTACATTAAATACTGATTGGTAAAGTACCATAGCAGAGGAAAAAAAAAATTTGGTCTAATTTAGAGCATGAGTATAATTTGTCTTCTTAATGAATCTATTTTAATTGCACAGTAGTAGAAGTCAGAGGGTCTTTTTAGACCCAACTTAGCTCTCTCAGATTTCATTTGGCATTTTTTCAAAATTGTAGAAATTGTTTTTAGCCTACAAATTTTAAATTTTTTTTATATTTTCCAGTCTTCCCCTCCCTTTTCTCATTTCCAGTTTCTCTATATATAATTAAAGATATTGTCATATTTGTCTATAGCAAAAATAAATGTAGGCCCCTGCACAGACTCCTATGAACATGGGAGAATTTTTTTTTTTTCTTAATAGAGGCAGAGACTTTTTTAGCCATTAAGAATAAAGATCTTTTTGCTGAATATTCAGTGAAGATAGTGAATATCTGGTTACTACTATCTTCTACCCAGCCTTTTATATATGAGAATTCTGTGATCTAGTTAACTTTTCATGAATTCATGAAGAAGACTTCTGTCCTTCCATCTTGGTGTCTGACATTCCAAATAATTTGTTATGTTTACTTAACCTCAAAACATATTTTCTACAAAACATATTTGTAGTATTAATTACCCTAATAATACTTCTAATCTCTAAATGTTTCTTCTTCAACAGGAAAAGAAACAGAAGAACATTCAAGATTGACACAAAAGTTGGGTCTGACAGCAAATTTCATTCAGAGAGCCAAAAAGCAGAACAGCAATTTCCAGAACTTTGCTGAAAGCTTACATGAAAAATATGTTCAAGATAAAGTTGGGACCCTTGAACAACAGGTTTTGACTATTACAGAAGATTTAAAGTCTCAAAAAGTAAGTATTGGCTCCATAAATGTCTTTTGGAATGTTTGTAACTTTTTAATTTGATCACCGACAAATAATCTATTATAATAATTTGGAGAGAACAATCAACCCTTCCACTCTTTTGCCTTGAATTGTGTCCTTCTCCCTATACCTCTTGAAATCATACCTAATCTTTATAACTTAATTCCATTAATATAATAAAGGAGTCACCTGCTTTCTAAAAATGCTAGAAAATATCTGTGATGTTAATTGAGTATCAGTTTGCTGTATTCGATTCCAAGTCCTGTGCCAAGTGTTCAGGATAAATTGACAAAATCTGTATTCTTTGGCTTTAAGGACACCTTTTCCTGGAGGGAATACCCTATACCCAGACAAGTAAATGCAAAGAAACTAGAAAGAGAACAAATCACTAACAACTAGGCTGGCTTGGACAAATTTCTTTTAGGGGATAGCTAGCCTTTGTGAATCTTGTGTAGAGCAGGGATTCCAGGGACAAGAAATAGCAGCCAGCTGGATAAAGGTCTGGAGGTAGGAGCTGAAATGCTGAATAAGGAGAACAGCAAGTAGACTAATTGGGCAGAACAGAGTATTCAAGGTACAGTTATGTGAAATAAGACTTAAAAAGATGTGCAAATCATAGTCCCTTTTGTCTTTAAAAAAAAAACACCATTTGTTATATGATACAGCTCTCTGAAAGGGGAAAGGAAAAGGGATAGATACTAGAGGAAACTGATATATAAAGACCAATTGACATCAATAAAAATTTATTTTCCCCCCCCAAAAAAAGATGCTATTTGGCAGGTAAGAAACAAGATTGAGGAGAAGAAAGCTGAAAAGTTCCCTTTTAGACATGTTAGATTTGAGGTACAGCATCTTTGATATCATCAAAAAGTAGATGAAATTATAAAGAATTAAAGATGGAGATTTGGTAGTATCTTTATAGAGGTGATCATTGAAATAGGAACTGAAGTCTAGAGATGCAAATAAGTGTTATGTGCAAATCAAGTCACACCTCCCTAATCCAAAGAAGTTAAATAGCTGACCAGAGAGAAAACAAAAAAGAAGACCCAGTGGCTTTTATGCTACCTGTGGCAACTGGCAGAATCTGTTGGATAGAATGCTGGGCCTGGTGTCAGAAAAGACCTGAGGCAGCTACTGCCTCAGACACTGACTAGCTATGTGAATTTGGACAGATCACCTTTCTTCAGTTTCCTTATCTGTAAAAGGAGGATAAAGCTCTTCTTTACCTCCCAAGCTTATTATGAGAATAAAATGGAAACCTTTAGCACAATTGTTGCTATTATCACTTGGTTGTTGTCAGGGACAAGGCACACAAAAGTTAAAACATTCTTTTAATTAGTGTTTTATTGGTTATTTTTTGTTGTTTTTGTTTTGCTTTTATTTGTTTTGTTTTGTTTTTTTCCTAGAAAGTTTAAGGTGATTGTGATATCCAAGATGGTTTAGGGAGGAGTTTGAAGTTTAGGAAACCAGTCAGTAATTCTTACAACAACCAAGTCAGAAGCAATAAAGACCTAAACAGTCCTTGCCTGATCAAAATATATTATGAAATCAGATCTGCCAACCTTACTACTTAAGCAAATTGAACTTGTTCCATTATCATTTCATGTGTATATTTGTTAGCTCCCAAGCAAAACTGTCAGCTTTTCAAGATTGGGTAACAGGACCTTTCACTTCTTTTCTATCCCTTTGAATTTTTGTTGTTCAGTGATTTTGGTCATGTCCAACCCTTTTTTTTTAGACATTTGAAGTTTTCCTGGCAAAGATTGGAGTGGTTTGCCATTTTCTTCTCCAGCTCATTTTACAAATGAGGAAACTAAGGCAGACTGAATAGCATGACTTGCCCAGGGTCAAATAGAGTCTAGGACTAGATTTGAATTCCAGATCCAGCTTTCCATCCATTATTCCTCCTAGCTGTCCCTTAGAATGTACTTATGTTCAAAGTAGACTCTCAATACATATTCATTGAATGAATGAATGAATTCTTGTTATATGATGAGTATTTTCTATATCAAAAATTTGACAACACATTGGCAGCTATAGACATTTTTAGTGGTAATGCTGAAAAGAACAGCCTTGTCTGGGGTCCAATGAATACAAGAAGTTAATATTTTTAATATGAATACTCAAATCATCAAGAGAATAGAAATCATACCTGTCCCTGATTTCCATCTGTTTAGGCAGATGGAAAGCTATTGTAGCTCTGTTGGACATATGTCAACTGAAGGAAATAATTAAATCATCAATGTATCCTAAATAGAGAAAAACATGAATTAACATGTGTTTCAGGATATGGATCATCCAGTTAATGTAGTTCACTGGACACTACATCTGTTTAGGAAATACGATGAGGCAGTCATTTAATCTTATTCTTAGTTCCTCAGAACACTGACACAGTACTTTCACAGTACTGTGATTCAATTGCTTCCTCTTCCCTATAAAGATAAATGAAACTTAATGGTATGTTACAGAAGTACTTTATACAGCATTCACATCTGGGATGTTTGTAAGTGAATTTGCCCTCAAGGTGACATATTCTAAGAGTTGACTATATATTAGCATGGGCATTTTTTCCTCATCCTTCCTATAAATTAACTGACTTTGAGTAAATGAATTGAAATCAGAGGACTGAGTTCAAATCCTGTTCCATTCATCTGTGGGATCTTTAACAAGTTTCTCCTCTTGGGCTTCCATTTTGTCATGTGTAAAATAAAGTCCAGTTTGGAGTAAGTGAACTTTGAGGCCCATGACTTCCTCACAGGTCTTTCTTTAATCCAATAAAAATACTGAATAGTCATTCTCACTCAGTTGTTTTTTTTTTTTTTTCTCTCCAGTAAATGCATATTTTTCATATCATAATTTTTTAAGATGAGAACATTTATTTTAGTATTTAAAACTCTAAACTGAAGCCCTCCAGAAACATTCCTATACCCTTTTTATTCCTTTCTGAATGTTCTTGTTGAATGTTTAGATTTATTCTAAGTTAAACTAGAAAATAAGAAAGCTGCTAAACGATTACATTTTTGAAATTTGTCAGCAGCATAGGGCATTTTTCCTAAGATTCCTTCTGTGGCATTGGGATGTTACTTGTTATTATATTCAAACAGAGACTCTGAAAGTAGTTTGCTTTCTGCCAATTCTTGCCACCAGGAGCACATAAATTTGCCTCTGCAAAACTTATCCAAATTCCAGGCTTAACTATGCGACCAAATACCTCTTCTTAATGAACTCCTTTTCCTGCCACATGCTGATTGACAGTACTGTTCAGAGTCTGCTTGCATTTTAATTACTGTCAGCATGCCAATTAAAAGAGTAATGCAGAAAAACAAGTCCTTATAAAGCAAAATGACAGACATTCTTAGCCTGCTTTTTATTGAGTTCAGAAGATTGTAAAGTGGTGGTTTAAACTACTGGCTAATCAGATTGCTTCAATAACTAGGAAACTGTTCCCAGAATTTACAGATGAGGAGGCTGCCCCTCCCATTTCCTGAACAAGAGGCTCCCCAGACTTTTATCTAAAGTAGGAAACAGAGTGTTTGTTTAATATAATTAATTCTAGTGGTAGGAAAAGTTTATGATGCTCCTAATTCTTAGGACCCTATGTTTTTGCCACAGGTCCTGTGCCATTTGGAAAACAGTACCAGTAATGCGGAGTACATTTATTTTTGCAAACCCAAGTTTGCAAAATCCTTTCCATGCATTGTTTCATTTATACCTCACAACAACCATGTGAGAAGATGTTGCAAATCCTATTATTCCTATTTTCAAAGTGAAGACACTATGACTCAGAGAGGTTAATTGACCTGCACACCGTGACATAATTAACTTCAGAGGCAGAGTTTGAACTTATCTCCCCTGATTTACAGTGTAGCATTCTGCCCTCTGCTTCACAGGTGGTCCAACTACACCAAACACCAATCCCAACATGACAATACTTAAGATTCAGTCAACCTTGAAGATTATAAAAATTTCTAAGAAAGGATATTTCTGCCAATTTATGGTTTTGGGCTTTTTTTTTTTTCCCTTACATATTATGTCCTGATCTCAATGCTCTGACACTTGCTGCTACTCCTAGAATCACACAAGCCCTAGATAGACTGTGATATTCCAAGTGACAAAAGAGATAACTGACTCTGTAATCCTGAGTATAAATTGGAGAGGGAGAACTGAGGAATCGTTCATGGACTAGTAAGAAAACTTGCAATCATTTGTTTTAAAAAAAAAATCTGTAGGAACTTTAATATATAAACAAGTCAAGAAAAATGAATGTGGAAGGGGATTGACAAGAAAAGATTTGATTTGCTTTGTTGTTTTTTTGTTTTGTTTTGTTTTTTGGTGGTGGTGGTTGTTTTATCCTTCAGCAACTTGTGAAGATTCTGCATAAAGCTCTTGAAGCAGCTCAACAGGAAAAGCGGGCATGTAGCGCTTACCTCGCAGCTGCTGAAGATCAAGACCGTCTAGAGCTGGTTCGGCACAAGGTGAGACAAATTGCTGAGCTCAAAAAGCATGTGGAAAGCCTCCAACAAGACAAGAAGGCCCTTGAAGAGACCCTGGGCCTGAGGGAGGAACACATTAAGGAACTACAACAGCATGTCCAACTATTAATGGACAAAAACCATGCTAAGCAGCAAGTTATCTTCAAGCTCACGGAGAAAGTGACCAAGGATTTCATGGATCCACCAAAGATGGAAGATGGGCTTGACCCTGGGACCTTCTTAAATCCTCAAGAAAAGGTCGAGCATTTGAAGGTATGTAGAACTGCCTTACAATCAAACTATAACAGTTCTCAGCATTTCCCAGTCTATCATATTCCATTTGTCCCATTAGTGTTTTTTATTGATCACAGACACAGTATGACTTCTGGATATTATTGGGTTATAAATCAAATACAGTAAAACCTCAACGATTCATATCTCTTAAAGCGTGAGTTATTCTTAACCAAGTTTTTCAAGTAGTTAAGGACCTTTTCTTTAAGTGGAGGAATTTTTTTATTAGTTTCTTTAAATATTTTTATTTAAATCTACTACATATTTCCCTGCCTTCTTAGGATATATTTGGGACTTATAAAATAGAATATACTGCACAGAATTTTTTTTCTTAATGACATAGCAACCATTATGAACCTCAGTTATTAGACCATGTGATAGAAATGTCCTGATTCTTAGCTTTTCTCTCTATACAGGATGTCCCAAAGGTCATAAGGCAATTTTAAGGCTTAATATCATAAAACTGTCCTAGGACCTTTGGGAAATCCTTTATAATGAATGTTTTCATTATACCCATGGCACTGTGAGAAGTGCCTTGCTTCAAAACCCCTGAACACCCACTCTTTGGTCATAGTGCTGGGAGAATTGTGTGAGGCAGTGGAATACACCCACCCTTCAGAATTCACATTTTAGCTCCAGAGCTCTGCCTCAATGTTACTCAGACACAGGGACGTACTTGTAAATGTTTAATGATGGATTGGGAGCACAACACACTTTGCGTTTAATCTGCAAGCTTAAAATCTTCTCTATCACATTTTCAAGGATAGCCAATCAGCCAGACAATAAATCAAGTGCTGATTTGTAGTGTTGATTGATTTCTAAGGTATAAACATTTACACTGAAAATTTAACAATCGGGTCTCACAAGTTGGTGCAAGCCAGTTCTAATATACCTTTTCCTTGTCATGTCATGCTCATTTTCAAGAGTCAGAACTAGGTTCCAATACATACTCTGGTTCTCTGTGTGACCTTCCCACCCAAGCTCCCTGGCCCTTAATTTACTCGTCAGTAAAAGGAGGAAGTTGGACTAGATGAACTTGGAGCTTGGGTCCTAAGATGGCTCCATTTTGTCTTCTTGAACAATGGCCACTTACCAGGCTTCATGTTATGGAGAGGACCCTTGTTTAAGTGTGAGATTGAATATTGGCTGATCCATTCCCACTCTGAAATTCTGTAAACTGGTTTCTGATTCCCACTTGTGATTGGACTCAGTTACCATTTTATATGATTATCAGCATGAATTATCTCCAGTGCCGATCTTTTCCCTCTTGTTTTTCTTCTTTCTTATCTCTTCTGTTTCCTGTCCCTTCTCCTATGCTTCTCAGCTTTCCGGTAAGAAACTTGCCTTTATATAGACACCAGCAGCCAATCAGAATACTCCTTTCCTTCTGACTAGAAAACTAACCAATCACAAGAGCATCAGGTATAACAAGGGTCTTGAAGTCTATTAAGGGCTCTCTAGAGTAACATCTTAGCTGCTGGAATAGGATTTGGTGGAAGCCTATGGGGGGGAAGGAGAGAAGCTATTACAGAAGGCTAAGATTCCAAGAATGTTAATCCCCTATTATTCAGATTTTAACTATGTAAACAGGCATGAATTTCATAACTGACTAAAACCATGCATGCAGACAAGACCTCACAACTGTTATTGTGGGAATTGAAGTGAGAAAATATGAAGCTTTGGAAGACTCAGGGACCTCAGAAATGGAAAATGGAAAGATGTGGTGGAAGCAGCATAGGGATGGAATGGAGGAAGGGAATGCATGAAGCTGATCCCAGAAGATGACTTCCAGAAAGGCTAGCCTTATTATACAGAGTAGGCCCTTTGTTTAAAAGTAGCCTCCCACCATAAGTTGGGGTTCAAAGTTAGGGTTAGAAGTTTTGCCATTTTTCATACTTTAGTCCATTATTGCAGCAATTAGCCATAAAAGGTCTTGGATGTCTGAATTTACTTAAGTATGTACCTCTCTGCTTTGTGATTATAATCACCTAATTAAGCAAAATCTTCTTTTCCTTTAGCTATGGAGTTGACATTTTAAAAGTAGCCAGCTAGCCAGCTCAATCTCTGCCTCAGGATTCTGTGGGAAATAATTGAAGGAAATGGACATGGTACAAAATCTAAAACACTCCCCTCCCCCCATTCACTTATCTACTAAGCAAATAAATATTAATTATTTAATATGTGCTGAATATTGTGCACAGTATACAACAATGCAATATACAAAAATAAGATCTTTTTGATCCTCTCAGTCTTCTGTCCTGTTGGGCCTTTTGTGAAGTTTTGTCTTCTTCCTAAGATCTCACTCTTGCCTCACCTCTCCTCAGCAGTGAAGAATACAAATGATTGAGAAGTAGAACCAAAGTAGCAAGTTTCTCACAAACCTACCCTCACCCCTGATCCCTTCGTGTTATATTTTTACTTCCCCAGAACCATGTTTCTACTCCTTGAGGTTGTATGATGTTAGAACAAGAAAAATATTACTGTTTATGCTGGATATAATAAAAAGCAATTATGCAAACGAGTTCTGGATAATGAGCCAACATTACCCAATGACACTTCAGTTCATGATGGTGGTAGTAATTGTTATTATTGTGTCTTATTATTATTCAGAGATGTAGAGTCATAATTCCCATACAGATATTGACCAAACTTGAGACATATAAATCTGACATAAGGCATTGTACTTGTGTAAGTCTATTTTTGTTTGGTGCTTCAAGCAAATCTAATGGTTAGTTCTGGGAACAAGTTTTAGCAAATATCAACATTTGGTGAGTTCACTGGTTTTTCTAGCCATCTCAGGTTCCTAAACTTTCTGGAAGTTTTTTCATTAGATAATTTGAAATGAAACCTTTTTTTCCAATAATGAAACTTGAAATAGAAACTTTCTAGCAATGTAGGTTTTCAAATGATTTAAGATAGGCTTAAGGTTCAAAGTAATATAAGTGAAATTTAAAATAGAGCATGAAAAAAAACCCCAAACCACTTGAAAGTTAAAATATTGTATCTATTTCATCAGATCCTTTTAACTATTCTCTTACATTCTTTACTGAGTAGGTTAAGAGCAAAGACCAGTACATACAGTGTTCTATTCCAGTAACCTTTCATTTTATTATAAGAATAGGCTAATCTCTCCTCTTTCAATAGCATTTTTTTTTCAGAAGCTATCAGAGCAACTGTCCCCACTCTTTTCACTTTCCCCACTTCACACTTTCTTTTGGAATGGTTCTTCAAACTGTCTCTTTAACAGTGACCAACAATCAAATGTCACTGTTCTCATAAGATACAATATAGGCAGTAATAGCCTTACAGGAAGGTGAAGACAATGTTATCTGATGTCAGGCATTCTGAGAAAGTCTTCCAAAAAAACCTCTCTCTACTTACTAATAGATGCCTAAAATTTAATTGCTAGAACTACTCCCCCCCCCCCTTTTTTTTTTTTACATTAAGCCTTGATTGAGATTAAATACAAATAGTTTTGGGAGGATATTTTGTCATCACCTTTAAATTTAGGTTTATAAACCTAACTTTATAGAAGTTCTTCCTTTCTTAGTTAAGTACCTTACTTACAGTTAAGGCAAGTGGCAACCTCTAAGTAAATCACAGAAAGATTTAAGAAAATTACCCTGAAACCAGCCTTTGGCCCTGGGCAGTTGAATATTGTTATAAGTGGCTTGACTAAAGATAGAGATGGCATGCTTACCAATTTTGCAATTGATGCAAAGCTGGCAAGAATAGCTAACATATTGGATGGTAAAGAATCTCAACAGCCTAGAATGTTGGATCATACCTAATAACGGGGACAAATGTAAAGTCCTGCATTTGAGGGTTTTTTTTTTTTGTTTGTTTGTTTTGTTTTGTTTTGTTTTTAATCATTGCCTCAGTATAGATTGGCAAAGGAGTGACTCAATGATCTGGGATCTTTAGTGTATTGTAAACTTATTATGAACCAGCAATACAAATTAGGAATCCCAAGAAATAACATGTACTTTGACTAGATTAATAGAATGCTATCCAGAAGAATGGGGATGATTGTCTTCCTTATATAATTTGCCCTGGTCAGAACATTTCTGGATAAATGTATTCATTTGGGGGAGGTACATTTAAATAAAGACATGGGTAAAATTCAGAGCAAAATTAGAAATCAGTGATCAGAATAGTAAAGAGGGTGGAGACATTAATAAATCAGTCAACAGGTTTTTGTTAAGCACCTACTTTGTGACAGATACTGTGCACCAGGAATTCTTACAAAGAAAGAAACAATCCCTATCACAAGAAGGTTATATTTTAATATAAAGTATATGGAGAGGGAGGAAATGGAAGAGGTTTCCTATAGAAGGAAGGTGCTTGAGCTTTGAGAAAAGAAGACTTATAGAGTGTGTGTATATATAAATATAGGGTATATATGCATATGGTATATGCACTCATACATATGCACACATTACTACAAATGTGTGTATATATGCTTATAAAGCCTTAAAGTATTTGAAGGGTTATTATAGAAAAGAGATTTGAGTTTGTGTAGCTAAAGAGGACAGGACTAAAAGCAATAGATAAATATTGGAAGAGATAGATTTAAGTTTATCATCTGCAAAAAAAAAAAAAAAATTTCCCAACGAGAAGAGAAGTGAGGCAGCTCAAGAGACAGTGAATTCTCTGACACTACAGTTCTTTTCTTGTGTTTAATTTTTTTTTTATTCTTGACAAATGTCAAGTGAAATAAGCATTCTAGTTTCAAAGTAGAACAGAAAAACAGGCCTTTAAAAAAAAAATCCTATCACTAACACTCCTCTATTTCTCCCACTCAATTAGAAAAACAAAAATTATGTTACAAATAAGCATAGTTAAACAAAACAAATGACCACATTGGTTATATCCCTCCCCCCAGAAAAAAGTATGTCTCATTTTGCACACAGAGTCCATCATTTCTCTACCCAGAAGTATCCCTCTAGAATCATTATTCCTTATTGCATTGATAAGAATTTATTCTTTCAAAGTTATTTATCTTATTTGTTGTTATCATACTAATTGTTCTCATGGTTCTGTTCACCCTATTCTGCATTAATTCATGTCTTTCCATGTTTCCCTAAATCCATCTCTTTCATAATTTATTACATAAGTTATTACATTCATATGCCATAATTTGTTAAGCCATTATTTAATTGATGGGCATTCCCTTATTTCCTAGTTCTTTTCTACAACAAATAGAACTGCTGTAAGTGTTTTTGTACATATGAATCATTTCCTTCTCCATTTGGTCTCTTTGGGATATAGACACAGTAACAAAATATCTGGGTCAAAGGGTATGCACAGTTGACATAGTTAAAATCTTGCACATGTTTTTTTTTTTTTTTAATAATTTTTATTATTTTTTTTATAATATTATCCTTGTATTCATTTTTCCAAATTATCCCCTCCTCCCCCTACTCCCTCCCCCCCGATGACAGGCAATCCCATACATTTTACATGTTGCACATGTTTTTAGCAAAGGTTTATAATCATTGTCAGAGATATACCTGAGATTTCTGTTTTGGTATAGTTTTGACTAAATTACTTCAAAGCTCTCTTCCACCTTTGGGATTCAGATTTCTGATTTGTTCAGTTCAACCAACTAAGCTTTCCTCAAGTGTAGTAAACTAAGTTAAAGCAGAAATAATGGCATAAATTTTGTAAATACAATCTGGCTATAAAATATAGCCAAAGAGCAAAAGTAAAAGTAAAGTAGCATTTACTGTCTACACCATGCCTGGCATCATGTTAAGCCCTGGGAGCATAAAGAAAGAGCTTTAGTATATAATGAGAGAAGATGTAGTATCCTGTATTTAAGTCAGAGAACCTGAATTCAAATCCTGGTTTCGTCACTACTTACAATATAATTTTGGGCAAGGCATTTAATCTCCCTAGGCTTCAGTTCCTTTTCTGTAAAATTAAATTGAATTAGATGCTATCTATAATCCTTTTTAATCTGTAATTCTATGAATAAAGTATTTAACACTTTGAAACAATATTTATAGGCATAAATCAGAGAAAGACTAGGACTAAAGAGGAAGGGGGGGGCCAACTTTAGCTCATAATAAAAGACAGTAAAAAGTCCAAACACTGGGATGGTGAAAATGTTTTAGACTGGGCACTGAAAATAATACTAGTGAGTTTGGTCATTATTGAGCTGAAAAGTTAGGAGTTTACAAAAAGGTTAGGATGTGATATCAGAGTTTCATCGTCCATGTGGTTATTAGATATTTACAACTTCATTAAAAAGCCCAAACACCTTTCCTTTCAGGATGACATAGAAGCCTACAAGACTCAGAACCGATTCCTGAACTCTGAAATCCACCAGGTCACAAAGATCTGGAGAAATGCTGCTGAGAAGGAAAAAGCCCTTTTGATGAAGGTAAGAGTAGTATAGTCTTACAGGTAGCTTCCTATTATCCTATCAGTCTAAGAGCCTCTATTCTCAGAAGCTGCAGCAATCAGTCCTTTTCTCTCATTAACAACCTCTCCTTCCCCCCTTGTTTTCCAGACCACCTAGCAAAGTTTGTTTGCATTCTCTGTTCCATTGCCACAGCTTTTTCTTTGTTTCCTAAAAACTAATCACTGCAAAATTCTAACCTTGGAGGGTCTTGTATAGATGGTGAGCCAGTAAAGGAGACTGAGAAGAAGCAATCAGACTGATAGAAGAACCAGGAACAAAAACTTGGAAAGGAGAATGTGTCCAGGAAAAGACTCATGTCCGAGGCTAGAGATCTCAATATGGAAATCTGTTTTGCTGAACTATGAATGCACATATCAGAGGTTTTATTTTGTTATTGCTATTGCTGTTGTTTTGTTTAGTAGGAGGAATGGTAAGGACAGATTAATTTTTTTAACTTAAAAAAAGGGAGTTAGATAACATAAATTTGTATAATCATCATAGTTACACAACTTCCTTCAGCTCCTTTCAACATTATGGCAGTTAGTATGATTCAGGGCTGATATCCTGCAAGGAATGAGTAGCTATAGGCTAAATGGGCAAAGGATAGAACAGAAAAGTATAGAGTGAACTTGTTAATTGATTGGCAAAGAAGGGAAGTGAAGTCAAAGCAGTAGCAATGGCCTGAGTGTGTTCTGAGGGACAGAGAAATAAGACATTGTAATGGGGAGGAAAATAGGTTTAGGAGGATTGAGATGTAGAAAAATATTTAATAATAGAAGTTTATAATCTAATGGAGGAATATCAGAGGTGGTTTTTTGGGTTGGGGGGGGGGATTGTTTTTTCATTAAGGAAGTAGAACACTTATGGCTAATGGTGAAATCCAAGCTGTGACTATCCTTATGTGGGTTTGAGGTGAAGTGGAGAAGTAAGTCATAGGATTTGAGGAAATTGAGGAACTGAGAGTTAAGAGCGCTATGAAGCATCAGTATGAACATCAGAGTCCTCTACTTAAAGGTACAAGTTGAGGAGAAAAGGAAAACACTCAGGGGCTAAGCTCCTCAAGAAAGTAGGGAGAATCACTTGGGTTTTAGTAAGCAACAGCTACTTTGAGCTGTATAAATGAGGGGAGGACATTTTAATAAATTTTTACATCACTTAACTATAAATTGTAATAACATTTTTAATTGAAGTTTGAATTGTCTCAATAGGATTTCAGTGAGAGTAGGCACAGGCAGTCCAGGAAAAGCTTAAATCCAACAACTAAATTGCAGAGGGTCCCTCTTGCTTCTAAATAAGATACACAATCTGCTGTTTGGCTTTTAAAGCCCTTCATATTCTTGCCCTAATCTACCTTCTACCTTCTTACACCTTATTTCCAGCTTTGTGGGCTGCATTCCTGTTACACAGGCCTCCGTGCTATTTCTCTCACTCAGAACTCCTAATTCCTGGCATTTTCACTAGAGTCCTCTCGCTTGGAGTTCTATTCTTCCTTGTCTCTACCTCTAAACTTCTCTGGCTTCCTTCAGTTCAAATCCCAGTCCCTCTCAATGCTCCCCTCTATGATTATCTCCACTTTGTACTCTAGATATATCTTGTGTATTATATAGTTGTTTGTATGTTGTTTTCCTCATTAGATTATGAGATCCTTTAAGGCATGGACTTTTTTTTTTCTTTTTATAATCAACAATGTTTGTTGATTTAAGTTGAATGAAGATAATCAAAATTTTTTAAAATTTAGATATTAGTATTATTAGGTAAGTTGTCCAAATCAGTGGTTTTAAGGATTTTTTTTTTAATGCATTGGAAATTCAAAAAACTTGTTAACCTCCATCTAATAAATCCAAGGAAAACTAGAAGTATAGTTGAGATGAGATTGTCAGCTGATTAGAAAGTTGATAACATGTTAAGCCTACATTTTAACATAATAATGGAATGTTGAACTAAGAAGAAAACTGCTTAAGCTTGGCACTTGATCTGAACTCCTGGTACAACACCCCTGATCTCCCTATTACACAATCTCCTTTGTCACCTTCTCTTCCAGTGTGCATATCTCCAAGCAAAGAATTGTCAAATTGAAAGCAAATACCTCATGGTGCTGCGAAAGCTACAAGACACGTTGCCCAGTGAGGACGGTGAATCTGGGGAGTTGTTAAAGAAGCTGATTCAGGAAGCTCTACAGTGGGATGTAAAGGAGGGCGCAGCAGACTCCATGAAATTGAATCCTATCAGGTGAGGAGGTTTGCCTGCGAGGGCTATCCTCTGCTCCAGCCTTGGAAGAAATCCCTTTGGTCTTTAATGACTACACAACATATCAGAGAAATCCTACCCCATGACTCAACATCAAACTTTTCCTAGAATAGGAAATTTCGTGTTCTTACATGAAGAATCTCTCTGCTTCTGCCTACCAGAAAAACCTGAAGGAAAGTGATAGTACAGGAGCCAGAGGAATTAGGGATGCACTGTGCATAGAACTTGACAGAACTGGTCTTTCATGCTTCAAGGAACCTAAAGATGTCAAGTGGACAGAAACTAAAACTCAAATATGCCCAAAAGTGTGATAAGTGGCACCTGATTCGGTACTAAAAAGAAATTTAAGAATTTCATAGCAATCCATTTTTTATTTCCCAAAGATAAGTAGAAATTTATTGGACATGGCTTGTGGACATTGCAGTATACATATCAATTGTAAGAAACAATACTGACCTCTGATTTGAATGTTAGCCAGGATGAGGATCCTGGTCTTTTCCAAAAGCCTGCACTTTCCAAAAGGCAGCACTGCAGAGAGGAAGGCAGTGAGGTGCAGTGGCTTGACTATTCCTCTGGACTCCAACCTCCCCTCTGACGTTACCTATGAGACTTAGACAATTCACCTTCCCTCCATGAGCTGGAGTTTTTGCATCTATAAAATGAGAAATTGGGACTACTCGATCTCTGAGGGCTCTTCCAGCTCTGGATCTGTGATCCCATAGGCAATGAAAGAGCTATCTGTAGACTAGGGCTTCTTAAACTCTTTCCATTTGTGACCCCTTTTCACCCAAGAAATTTTTACATGACTCCAGGTATCCAGGTATATAAAATAGCTATACAAATCAAGCATTTATTTAATAAAAAAGTTATTTTAAAAAAGTTCTTTGATATACACATAATTTTACCATTTATTAAAGACAAAAGCAAATGCTTACTAATGAAATGGATATACTTTTTCCTTTTTACGTAAAGAATCAAATCTTGGCTGAGTATTTGATACCTTTCACTATTGCCAAATTTTTCACGACCCCTATCTTCAGTTATGTAGCATCATGTGGGATCAAAACCCACAGTTTAAGAAACTTTGCTATAGACTATGATAATAACACTTTATATTGAGATAGGAGTACATTTGAATCTAAAAGGCACCTGAGAATGCAAAATACACTTGACTCTCAGAGACAGAAGGGACTGTAGAATCTCAAAATTGGAGAGATTCTTTGAAATCATCTCATCCACCTTCCTTCTTCTCCAGAAGAAACTAAGGCTGTGATAAGAATTTCACTGTTCTCTGTATAATCTTTAGTGATAGACATAGGCATTTATTTAATATCTTGGTCTTTCTGTCTGACTCTAAAGATGAATTTAGATATGGAATTAGGACTAGTTGCCGGGAGCTATGAAAATCATTGAGTTAAAAGCCTATGTTCTTTGACTTTTGAAATATCTATGAACACAACCTTACCTATATAATAATACACTGTCAACTTTGTGTCTTCTCAACAGTGAATATGATAATTATGGATTCATGACTGTCCCTGATTATGAAGTTGAAGACTTAAAACTTCTGGCAAAAATCCAGGCTCTAGAAATAAGATCTAATAATCTCTTGAACCATGAGGCAGTAGAGAAACCTCTCCGTGAGAAATGGAATAGTATTGGGGAACTTACTCCTTCTGCAGAACTGAAACATCTGATCCGGAGTGGCATCCCCCCAGAGCACCGCCAGCGGGTTTGGAAGTGGATGATAAGCCTCCGAGTCAGGTCCATGCAATCACCCCACCGTTACAACTTTCTGCTTGAAAAGTGCGAAACCATGGAGCACCCAGCCTGTAGGCAGATTGAGCTAGACTTAACTCGTACCTTAACGAACAACAAACACTTTACAAGCCCCACTTCTAAATTTATCTCCAAACTCCGGAGAGTACTACTTGCATTCTCCTGGCAGAACCCTACCATTGGCTATTGTCAAGGGCTGAACAGGTGAGTTTATTTGCCTACAAACACTGGTAAGTCCCAAAACACACAGCTATGTTGAGTTGTACTACTTGGTACTTTGTAATATGAAAAATTAACACATGCCTTTAATAAAAACTCTGAATTCTGATTGATAGTAACTTGAGGGCCCTCATCATCTCTAGATTTTCTCAATATCTTTTGCATAACTCAAGAGTCCTGCTTATTATCTCAAGGAAATTGCAAAATTTAACTTAGCTCGCTTCAGTGCCCAGCACTATTTAAGTGCTTTGTAGTGCTGGAGAAAAAAAAAAAAAATGACAAGATGCAGTCCTGTCTCCCGGACCATATTATAGTATTGGAGAGGAGAAAGACTAAGAGATGTGAAGCTATTAAAGAACTATATAAGATAGAAACAAGAGAACAGTATGAGATGTGGTGTTAATGTAATCACCGTCCAAAATGGTCATAAGATTAGAGCTGGAAAGTACTTAGAGGTCATCAAATACAACTCCCTCATTTTACAAATGAGATGTGAGCTATAGAGAAAAAGTAATTTGCCATGAGAAACTCCAGTTCCGTGCACTATCTAGTATACATGCAACAAGTTCTATAAATGATCTTTTGGTAGGAGGAAGGAGAGGATAGGGCACTGATGTTGACCCTGATCAACATCCTCTAGGCAATGCAGTAAAGAGAGGGCTTAACTTAGAGTTAGATCTTAGTTCAAACCCAGCCTCTGGCCCTTATTAGTTTTTTGATGCTAGCAAAGTCGCACAGCCTCTTTTTCCTCATCTATAAAAGTGAGAATAATAATAGCATCTATATCACAAGATTATTGTGAGGGTCAAATGAGATAATATATAAAGCACTCTATAAATTATCATTTTTACCATCATCACAGATAGGAAAAAGCTTTGTGGCAAAGGTGAGATTCAATAGAGACCTTTCAGAAACTCTTATATCGGCAGGAAACAGCATGAATAAAGCAACAAAAAGCAAGAAATAAACACAAAAAATATAGGGACATTAAGGACATTAATCTTCAGAACAAGTTTTATGTTGAAGAGTAATGGGAAATAAAGTCAACTAGACAGGATAAGACCAGAAGACAGAGGCCTTGAGTGCCAGGCTAACACATGCAGCTTTGGTCCAATGGGTATTTTCTGTAGCCATTAATAGCAAAGAAAACATCTAGCTACAGAATGGTTTCGGGAAAAGGAAGGCCAGCAGTAATGAGCCTAGTTAAAAGCTAGTCCAGACATAAGCTGATGAAGTTCTAACAAGAGTGGGTATTGGCAGTGTTTGTGAAGAATAATAGGTAAATCGGCAGGTGGCAGGGCTTGGTGACTGGAACTTTAAAATGAGTGAGAGAAATATGAGGGTCTCTCCCAAGATTTTGAGCCTTGTTGATATCAGTGACAGAAAATAGGAAACTGCAAAGGATTTCAGTGCAAGTGTGCTTTCTCTTTTGTGAACAATAAGAAAGGATTTGAATTTATTAATCCATGTAAGGTTTCTTTTTATATTGGCTTCTTTATATCTGGCAAGAATTGTTTTGTTTATTACTGTTACTAAGTTTGATGTAACTCATTTTGGCTCTCTTGCCTTCTAAATTCAAATTAGTAATTTAGTTGACATGGCCCAGAAAGGATCTAAGATGACTCATATTTGTTGTTTTCTTTTTTAAAAAGGAACCTTTTTTTTGGTTGTACATGTATATAAATATTTTTTAATACACATTTCCTTAGGAATCATGTTGGGAAAGAGAAAAAGCCATGAGAGAGAAAAAAAACAAGAAAAAGAAAAAAAAAATGAACATAGCATGTGTTGGTTTACATTCATTCTCCATAGTTCTCTCTCTGCATGCAGATGGCATTTTTCATCCAAAGTTTATTGGGATTGCCTTGGATTATTGAACCACTGAGAAGAACCAAGTCTTTCATAGCTGATCATTACACACTCTTGCTATTACTGTGTACAATGTTCTTGATTCTGCTTGTTTTGCTCAACATTAATTTTTCCAGACCTTTCTAAAATCAGCTTTTTTCATCATTTTTATAGAACAATTAATTTCCTATACTGTAACTTATTCAACCAATTGATGGCCATCTTACTTATTTTTCAATTCTTTGTCATCACAAAAAGAACTACTATAAATATTTTTGTACAAACAGGTCCTTTTCCCTCCTTTATGATTTCTTTGGAATACAGACCTAGTAGTGACAATACTAGATCAAAGGGTATACACAATTTTATAGCCTTTTGGGCATAGTTCCAAATTGCTCTCCAAAATAATTGGTTTATTTCACAATTCCACCAACAATGCATTAGTATTCCAGTTTTCCCATATCCAATATTTATCATTATCTTTTCCTGGATGACTCATATTGTCTTACTATTTTCTATTAAAAACCATTATAATTTTCCATTATAAATCCATTATAAACTGGTACTATATGGCACTAGAAGTAATGAAGAAATAGAATACATTCTTCTCTTACTCGATCATTCAGCAGGTATTTATTGCATGTTTACTATGCACTCAGTGTTTCTCTTCAAAAAGAGGTAAAGGCAACAGCAAGCCAAGGCTTAATTTTTTTTTTTATAAAAAAACAAACAAAAAAAAACTGGAAATAATGGAAGTGACAATTTTAAATTTTATGCTTTATGTATTTTTCTAAATTACATTTTCACTTTAATTCTCTGTACAAATGTAGGCATTTCTTATTTAAGTCTTTATAATTGGACTTTAATAAAGTATTATTTATTAAATAGGAAAAAAAATATGTTAAAATATGGTAACATGTTAATTGTCTTGGAAACATCAGCTATTTATGCCTGGAATAAAGCTGCTTTTGGGGGGAATGCTAATGTAGCTAGCACCACCTAATGGTAGCTATTAGAATCACTGACTTAGTACTTCAAAGCAGCTTCCTTGAGCTTTGGAAGATGCAGGAATGAGACAGGGAGCAAGAGCTAGCATACATAACCCTTTTTATACATATACATAACCCATTTTATGTTCTTATACATATATGTTATATGTATGTAGAAAACATATGTTTAAAACATATGTTATGTGTTTTATACATATACATAACCCTTTATACATAACCCTTTTTATGTTCTTTGTGCTTTCCTCTTGAATCAGAGAACCATTCCTCTCTATTGAACAGGACAGAAACAAACTAGTTTTTAAGTCATTTCTCCTTTTCATCTATTAACATAGCAGCAACTTCATCCAATCAGTTAATTTGTTTTTTCCACCTATTTACTACTCCAAATGGAGTTCTGTAGCCCCTTTTTCTTTTCTTAGCTATTTTACTAGCTTTTGACCTTTAATCTTCCTGACTCAGTTTTCACAGGTTCTTGCTACAATCTTGTATTCATTCTAGATAATGTACTGCAACTTCCTTTGTTTGACATATTAAAAAAAAAAAAAACCATAAACTGTCACTAGAAGAATTTAAAATTGTCTGATTTTTCTCCAAAAGTAAACATTTTACTTAGGTTTTACATGGATAGAAATCTACAGATATTTCTCTAGTCAATTTTCTAGTCTTGTCAGCTAATTACCAGCAGAACTGGGGTTTGCTGTTATAGTTGTCTACTTAAAATGTATGTATGTGTGTTGTGTATCTTTGTGAGAGATATGAAACTCCATTTGACCTTGGTTATATGTCTCTGGCTTCCAAAACAGAGTTGTCACACAGCTATATTGCACAAACACTAAATAAATAAAGTGTCCTCCTCATTTTCCAAGTAACCACTGGTCAGAGACCACCTTAAAAGTGTTAGTCCTAACAGTACTGCATAACCAAGGCAAATTAACATCTTTTTGCTCAAAGGAAAATCACCTCTTTTGCTCTAGATTGTATGCTTTAGACCATGGCTCTTTTATTTCTGACATTTGGTATTTGTATTTTTTTTTTTTTTTTATGATTTAGATTAGCAGCCATTGCCCTGTTAATTCTAGAAGAGGAAGAAAGTGCTTTCTGGTGCCTAGTTTGTATTGTTGAAACCATAATGCCAGAAGAATACTACAGCAAAACTTTAATAGCATCTCAGGTGAGTAAAGAAGTGTTCATAATGCATATTCAAACTAAACTGAACATGTGGATTTTTCTATCTTGTTTGGGACCAGAGGGCCTTGGGTATGGCAAATCCCTTAAGTCCTCTGCACTATCTTTGGCTTTAGAAATTGTGGCCTTGGGGTCTGTATGCTATGCCCCAGAGCTTCCCAGATCCCTTCCCAGTTCTCTCAGACAAAGGTAATGGTCGTTAGGACTTACTAGAAAAGATAAAATGCTGATAGGTGGCGCCATAGTAAATGCCTCAGTTTCCTCACTCGTAAAATGAGCTAGAGAAGAAAATGACAAATCACTGCAGTATCTTTGCCAAGAAAATCCTAAATGGGTTGCAAAGAATCAGACACAACTGAAAATAACTAAACAGCAATGGAAAAAATAAGAATTTTGGGGACGGGGGTGGAGGAGGATTGATTTATATACAAAAAGTATCACAGATTCAAAATCCAATTAAAATTGTTTTTTAAAAAGTAATCCCATCATGAATCATTTACTTTAAGCATCTGAAATGGACATCTTTTATAGGGAAAGACAGATTGTTCCAGAAAATCTAAGCAAGAGACTTCTGATTAGAAATTAGAAAATGGTAAGGAAAAGAATGGCTGAACTCCATCAGTAAAGAGTAGTAGGATACTTGTGGATACTTAGTCGTCCTCCATTTTTTTCACCCTAGAGATGTGGATTTCCCTACATTTCTAGATACTAGGAGTGAGATAAGATCAAAAGAAGGACCAATAAATACCTGCCTCAACTAAAAGGAAAACAAATTTGATTTTTACTTTGATTTTATATTAGAAATTTCATGAATCTTTTAACTCAGAAATCAGTTTTCCAACATATCACCCAGTACTTCTAGAAGTTTTTTGTTTGTTTGTTTGTTTTTGTTTTTTTAAGAGGAATATTGAAAACTATCTTTATAGATAATTGGGAAAAAATAAAATACTATTAAGAGAAAAAAATGTATTTGGCATCCTAGAAAGGAACCATTGGCTAACTTTTCAGAAGATGTTAGTCTATTAAATTATTTTATTTGATCTTGATAACTCTTTGAGATAGTTAAGATAGGTATTATATAGTTCCCTTTTTACAGATGAAAAAACTAAAGGCTTGGAAAACTTAAGTGATTTCTCCAAGGTTATACAAATAGGAGAAAATGGTCAAAGCCATCCCATCTTCTGATTCCAGGAATAATGCTTCTTCTACTATTGACTAGCTTTGTGTATCTCTTTTAGCTCTTTCTCTGTGTATCTTTCCATATCCCTCACTTTTCCTTATCTTCTTTTATTTAGTAGTCTTTCATTTCCTTCTCCATAATGCAGACAGCTCATGACTTTAATGTAATATATTTTTCTCTCAAAAAATGTGTTGTCTTTTATCTTTGTGTGATAAATAATTGATTTTTTTCCCCCAATATGTGCCATTGGCCTTTAGTGGAAAGAAACACAAAGATGTCAATTTTCAACTTAACTATTCTATAATAATTAGAGTATTTGCTATGTGCCTTTTTCATAAGCTAATGTGAGCATCAAAAAAATATTGCCTGAATTCTCTAAAGGAATGGGCTTAAAATGAAAAGCCATATAAAAATGCAAAATTTGCCTAACCTACTAGATTCCAGTAGATTCATCTTTCTTATCCCACTGGACCTAGCTCATTCCCAAGCATTTTTGTATTATTATATTCGGTGAATTTTTAAAAAGAAATAACCAGGAGAATACAGAAAAACTAAATATTATATGGCTCATCTAATGTAATAAAAATTGTTCTGTTCTGTTCAACTTTTTTATTAGTGACTTGTACAGAAACATAGGTGACATGCTTATTTAGATCTGCAAGTGCCATGAAGCTACAAAAGGTTCCTAATGCATTGGATGGTGCAATAAAGATCTAAAAAAATCACACTAAGCTAGAACTTGCATTTGAATATATGATATGAAATTTAATAGAAATTAATATGCAGTCCTACCTTAAATTCACAAAATAATCATAGTTGTACAAACTAAATGATAGATGACTAGGTCATAGTTGGAGGGAAAAGGAGACTTAAGAATTTTAATGAGCTACATTCTCTGTGTGAGAAAACAGACACATAGAGACTATCTATATATCTATAAAGGGTCAAAATCCAAGCATACAGGGGTCAAGACCCTTATTCTTATTTCAAAAGATTTTATTGGTGTGGTTGCTCTCTCTAGCTGTGCATGGAGATAAAGCTTGGGAGGCAATGCTTCTTGCAGTGTGGAAGCCATGAAGTTCAGCTCTAGGGGCCAACTTTCCATATTCACTGTATTTAGCTAGTCTGATCCTTGAATGACAATGGCATACACTCTTATTTCCAGATTTTGATTCAAATTATTTTCAGCCTGGGGAGGACTTTCTAGAACTTGTATTCTAGTGACATGATCCTTAAGACCCTCTACACTAAAGAGATATCAGAGGAGGATCTTAATGGAAAAGGATCTAGTAGTTATGAATGCTATGTATCTTACCACTGGGAATCTTCAGGGATCACCCTACACATTCATTTGGCCTACACAGTCATTTGGACTACCATTTAAGGCTGACCCTGACATCTCAACACTAAGTTGTCTGGTTTCTTAATATCTAATTTTTTATATGCAATAAATATAGCCAGCAACTGCAGCTAACCCATATCCTCCTATTTTCACAAGTTTCCCTTTAAAATCCCAAACAACCAGCCATATTTAAAAAAAAAAAAAAAAAAAAAAAAACACTGCTTTGATATTCCATTTATTCAGCAGGAATATATTGTATACTGACTATGCACAAGGCGGAATTTCTTCTTTGGATAGGTGTTATCACATCTTAAGAGCTTTTCTGCTCTGAGATAATGATTCTTCAAAAAGCCTACTGTGAATTCTAAACACTCTTAAAGGAAAAATACAGATAGCAGGGCCTTCTTACAATTATGAGAGATAGGTACTATTTAGATTTTTTGGTTCACTTCAGGTAGATCAAAGGGTTCTTCAAGATTTTTTATCAGAGAAACTTCCCAAACTGATGGCCCACTTGGAACAGCACAAAATCGATCTGTCATTGATCACCTTCAACTGGTTCCTTGTGATTTTTGTGGACAACCTCATCAGTGACATACTGCTTAGAGTCTGGGATGCCTTCCTGTATGAAGGAATTAAGGTAAGAGCTGCTTTCCTTTGCTAGCTCTGGCTTTAGCATATAGCATATAGTTAGTCTTGTTAATTTTAAACTTATATAATATGGAAAGTCAACTCCCAAAGGTGAAATAGACACAGAAGTATAGCAATTATCACAACAGTCTTAAGCTCTGAAAGAATGGAGCTATGGAGAGAAGTATGTTCTAATCAGATAAGAGTCCCAGGTAGAGTGACCCTAGGCTCTGCCTGTGGCTACAGAGGACAGGAGGAGAACACTGAACCAGAAAGATCTAACTAGCCAAATGGGGTGTCTAAGGAATACTCTATGGGAGGCAAAAAGAAAGAGAAGAAAAACCTTAGTTGTTCTTTCTTCCTCTCCAAAAATGCTGTGCTCACCTGCTGTAAGCATAAGAGCTAGCAATCTTGCTTTAAGGTTTACAAAGTTCTTTAGAAATATTATCTCATTTATCCAGCATTTTAAATAGAGATTTCATAGTTTACAGACTGTTTTCTCCATTTTCCACAGCATCCTTGTAAAGTATGTGGTACAATTATTTTGCAGATAAGAAAACTGAGATACAGAGAAGTGAGTGATTTGGCCTCATTACCTAATCAGTGGATGTCAGAGCCAAAACTTAAACTGAACTCTTAAAAGCACATCCAGTACATGTTTTCCCTACTAGACTATGGTACTAAGGTTAACCAAAAAGACTGAAAGAAAATGAATCGAAGGAGAAAATTATTTTTTAGAGTTGATTTATGGTCTTTGATCTAGAAAGAGTATAAAACAAGCTATTTTCAGGTCTCTATTTTCAGCTATTTTCCTATCTCTTTGGCTTCCTTACCCTAAAGAAAGAAATGATATTGTGGGGACTTAGCTTTTTGAAATGAAAGATTTAAAACCAACAGGAGTCTTTAGAGATCTTCATGTCATTCCACTCAGGCAGTTTCTTCTCTATCATTGTAGTGCTATAGTATCTATCTATGGCCTAGTAAATAGAACTTGCTTACAAAGACATACATGAGATTCCTTTAATAAGTACTTCCTTATTTTTGTATGTCACTGATATTTCCTAATACAGATTTGAACACATTTCAGGTGATATTCCGATACACCCTTGCTATATTTAAGTACAATGAAGAGGCAATATTGAGGATTCATGACAGCCTTGAGATCTACCAGTATCTTCAAATCTTCACTAAAACTATATGCGATGGCCGGTAAGGTTTTAAATGTTAATATTCAGTAGATAAGTATCTGTCAGATGCCTCCTTTGAATCTAGCACATAGCCCCTGTCCCTAAAATGTTTCCTTTTAGATGGGAACACAAGAATTAAAAAAAAAAAAAAAAAAATGAGTAAGTCTACATGTGCTAAAATGTCATGGTGTAGTTTATGAGTGCTATAATTGTCCTGGGAAATTTGGAATCACATTTTAACAAGCCAAAAATATTAGAAGCTGAAGCTTAGCCTCAATTAATATTCCTGGCTAAAAGTACCTTAGACTTAATGTCATAGGAAATTGGGAGCCAGTATAGGTTCTTGAGTAGGCCAATGGTATGTGAAATGAAAGCGATATGCAGTATTATTTGGAGGAGTTACAGACTAGAATCAATTTTCAGGCCCCATTCATAAACTAATTCAATTAAATAGTTTGTACCTTCTCTTTGAATCAGTGGTAAAATGGCCATGAGAACCTTTAAGACTAAAAAAAGATTGGGACTATATGCCTACAGTCAGATTCTGCCCACCCAAATTTTTTTTTAAATCAAAGACCCTAAGAATGGCTAGCTAAGTGACTTCTTCCTATCTGAAAATGTTCTATTCAATTATTTATAACCTCCCTCATGCTGTCCAAAGGACATGGAAGCAACCTGTGAGGTAGAGGCCTTAAGATTCATAAAAGCAGGCCACAGGGTAAATGATATTTGAAAGGAAGCCTTTTAGACACACTGATGTATCGTTTAGGTGAATTTGGAATTATGTTTAAAAGTGGCTAAAAAAGGTCATAGTCTGTGGCCTAGGAGTCCCACTGCTCATCATATGATCAGGTTTACATTTACTTAGATTTATAAACCTGAATATGGCCAAAGATAGAAAGGTATAACACATGCCAAAATATTTTTAATAGCACTCTTTACATTAGCATTTACATTACATTACAAAAGCACTGGAAACAAAGTGTTTGCCCATCAATTGAAGAATGACTACACAAATTTTGTTACATAAATATGATGGAATATGACTACAACTTAAAGAAACTATGGATATGAATGAAGAATGCAGAGTAAAGTAAGCAGACCCAGGAATACAATTAACAGAATGACCATGACAGTGTTAACATAAAATACAACAAAAAAAAATTAAAATTGAACATGTACAATTAATAATGACCAAGCCAGACTTCCAAGATAGAAAAAGAGAACATAGCTCCTCCTTTGCTAGTGGCGGGAAACTTGGTAGCCAGGGAACTTATTGTTTATCTTGATTGTTTACTTTTGCTGAATTCTCTTTTTCCACTTTTTTAAAAGGATGGCTGGGGGAAAGAGGGAGAAAAATATATTGTGTAATAAAATGATAGTGTTCTTCATGCAGAGCATTGTGCCTATCTCTCTATGCTTTTTTGCATAGTACTATCCAAACCTCCATACCTGGATTCCACTCCCTGTTCTCCTCCACGTATCTTCTCTATCTCCTGATTTGCACCACAAACAAGCTATCAGCATCTACTCTCAAAAAAACTACTCCTGATTCACTCTCACCCCGATTTCCCTGCTTCCAGCTACTGGTGCTTACCCTGAGAAATCTGCTTTATATTTACCTTCTATAAAAAGAGAGGAACCATGGTAGAGTGCTGGGTGCCAGCCTCAAAGCCAGGAAAACCTGGATTCAAGCCCCACTCTGGCCACAAGCTATAACTTCTTAGCACTCGAGGCAACTTGTAAAAATGTAACTTGCAGCCGAAGTGCCGATCTGCTCTGGGGACACTTTCCCTCACCTGGGAGTTCTCTCTCACTGTGAAGTCACAGGTGCAGGCCCTATCCTCAGGCATAGTAGTCACTTATATGGATAAATATGGAAGCTGCTGAAGATCACTGACTCTTTCACTTTTGTCTTCATCTCTCCTGGACCTAACACAGTGCCTTGCAAGGAGCCGATGCTCACGGATTGGGATTTGTCTCTGGTGCTGTGGTCACTAAAAAAGTGAAGGCCTAGCTTTGGGCCATAGGTTCCAAAGTGAATTACATAGCATGCTCTTTAAGTGTTTCTCCAGCCCTGCCCTCTCCTGACTTCTGTTCTTGCATCTCCAACTTCCAGTGTCCCATAAACATCTTAAACTCACTGTGCCCAAAACTGAGCTCATAGTTTCCCTTGGAGCCTTCCTCTCTTCCTAATGTCCCCATAACCGTCAAGGACCCCGCGTCCTTCTGCTTAAACAGGCTCACACCCAAAGCGTTATCCTCCACTCCTCACTCTCCCCCACCCCCACATCCAAACTTTTGCCAAGTTATATCAGTTGTCTTCTCTCCCCTATGTCCTTCTTCTCTGCCCTCACCCCGGCGAAGGTCCTCATCAGCTCGGGCCCTGACAGCTGCCAAAGCCTCTGGTGGGTGTCTCTGACTCTGCTCCCTCCCGCCCTCGTCCAGGTCACCCTTTGGCTACCTCAATATGATCTGACCGTGTAGGGCATCCCTCTCCAGCTGTCTAACAAGCTGCAAAGGCTGCCCACTATCTCCAGGATCAAATGCAAAATCCCCTGTCTAATTTTTAAATCCCTCTATATCTTTCCAGTCTTCCTACGCTTTATTTTCCTCCTCTCCATGGAGGATCACTGCATGATCCAGTGACATTGGATTCTTTGTTGATCTTTAAACAAGATGTTCATATCTCCTGACTCTGGGCATTTTCATGGGCTGTGTCCCATGTCTAGCATGCTCTCCTTCTTTATCTCTCTGCCTCCTGGCTTCTCTCAAATCTCAGCAAGAAATCTTTCCCAATCCTCCTTAATGTTAGTGCTCTTCTGAGACTATCTCCAATTGTTCCTATATTTCGTTTGCTTGTTAGATTCTTCCCCTTCCTCTCCCCTCCCCACTACTTCAAAGGTGAGTTTTTCAAGGACAGGGGCTGGTTTTGCCTTTCTTTGTATCCCCAGCACTTAACACAATGCTGATACATACTAGTCACTTAATAAATACTTATTGACTGACTGGGAAAACTTTCAGGAAACTCTTTAATGTTTATTTTGTGGCATGAAAGCCATAAGCTTTAGCCCAATGGTCAGTCACAAAGCTTTGCTGAAAAAGACCAGTTTCATTTTGCATGTGTGTTCCACATGGGTTTGTTTACCATTGCATTTTTCAGCCTTCTAGATTAAGTCCACCAATGTGGCCTATGTTAGGAAATATCTCTGCAGAGAGAAATGTCCCCAACCTGCGCTCACATTACAAACTCAAAACAATCTACATACAGGAAGAGTTCTAATATGTCATGATTGAGGTTTAATGAAGGTGTTCATCCTCTCACGAGCTTTATAAAGATCTCCTTTTATTATATATTTTTAATTTGTTAGTACAAGTGTAAATGATTTCCTTTTGTTTATCATCACCATTCATATGAAAAATATTGAGATGCTGTGTTGCCTTTTCAGATTGGCTAACTAATTGGCTGATCGTGGGTCTTACCCCTCCCTCTTTCTCTCCTTCACAGTAAACTGATGAATATAGCTTTCACTGACATGAACCCCTTTCCCATGAAGCAACTCAGAAACCGGCGAGCCATGCACAGAGAGAAGCTTGAGGCTGAACTACAGGAGCTGGAGCACATCAAAGCAAGATTTCTCAGAGAGAAAGCCATGAAGATCGAATCACTGGAAGATGCCACAAGTGAGGATGAGGAAGAAGCTTGCGCAGGAGCTCCCTGATCCACTCATCTTTTGCCTTGGCAGTTTGGGGGATTGTCAATGTTTGTTTGGGTTTTTATCTTTTTCTTTTTCAAAGCTCTTTATGCATCTTAAAAAAAAACACCAAAGGAGGGATGAGGCTGAAGGCATTTGAATTGAGGGAGTGGAGTGGTACCTTAGAAATACTCCCTTACAGACATGTGCTTGGCCCTCTCTGCAGGGGAGGGTAGGCCTCTCTTTTCTGCCTTAGTCTTACTTCAATTTTCTCTTCTTCTGCCCCATGGGGTCACTCCACTTTCTACTTCCCAGTCTGTGTTATTGAAAAGGTTAGCCCAGGAGCACTCAGATCCCTTATTATCCAGAACAAACTGAGACCCAGAGAGGTGCTAGAGCCACACAAGGAATGAACTGCAAATCTGATGCTTTTTTCCAGATAATTCAGATCCAACACTGACACTGGTGTGTGTGCCGGAGCAAATCACATAGCCTCTCTCAGCCTCAGTTTCCTCATCTGTAAAAGGGATAATAATAATAGTAATAGCATCAGTGTCTCAGGGATTGTTGAGAGGATCAAAAAAGGTAATAGCACTGCAAATTTTTAAAGTGCTATGAAAATAAATGCTAGCTGTTATATTTGTACCTTGCAGTTATTGTTTTTTCATCATCCAGTTAAGCATGTTTTCTGTCCTTATCTCTCCATGTTTAATCAAAACCCAAAGCTTTTCACTCCTGATTGTAATGCCTCAGAGCATCTTCTGTTGCTTGGGAGCTTCTAGGCAAAGTTGAACTTACCAGAAAATGACAATAATGATTCATTAGGAGAACCTCTCCTAAGTCTTCACTGACCTGTATACTACATAGCTTCATTGAGGTTCTCTGTTTGGGAGGAGTCATGGGCGGCACCCTATAACTAAGGTGGGCTTCATGCGGCCAAGGGCCTGGCTAGTTCAAGAACAATTTTGCTGATATTTTGCCCTCCTAACATGTCCATCACCTAAAACAAAAATTAGAGAAGCTCATCCTTTCTTATCTCCCTGGAGGAAGATTTTGTTCTCTAATGGCTGAACTGACTCTGCCCATAGATTCTCATAGAATCTTTGATCACTTTATTTTGGAATTCACACCAAACTTTGTCATCCTTAACTGAAAGGTTCAGCGACAGAACAAAGTACTAAGGATATGATGTAACCATTGGAATCTCTCTCAAAGAGCTGGCAGGAACCTTGGGAGGTGGCAGTGGAGTTCTTTTTTTCATAAATCATTTCAACATATGAATTGATGCATATGGTCTACAGATTTCTAAAAATCTTATTTTCGGCAGAATAGACTTAGAGAGAAACAGCAAATGGGTCATGGACTTATTTGTTGCCAAAAAGTACAATGCTTTCCCCAGAATTTGAAAAGAAGTTCCAGTATAAAAAAATAAGCTACACAATATGACTTTAAAATTTTAGGTCTGAAAGGATTCTGTTGTTCTTCTATCCATAGATAATACCTCACAGAAATTATCCTAGGTAGAACATCATATGATCTTTATGAAAAATTAAAAAGATTTTACTTTGGTTTAAAACAGTACTTATATAATAATGATTATTTATTGATCATTCACTTAAGTGTCTGTGAAGCATTATGCTATATTCTGGGGAAAATGCAACTATAATTACATATTATTATATGGAAATTTTAATGATAAAATGCATCATATCTCATTTCTTTATTTGACAGATCAGGGACTCTTTTTTATTTAATCTTGGTATCTTCACTTAATAATAGTCCTCTGCACATAATAAGAAATTAACTTCTTCCCTCCAAATGGAACTGAGGTTTGTCATAAGACTTACAAACATGTGATAACCATAGAATAGTTAATCAGCACAAATGTCAAAGGAAATAATATACATTACTTCAAAAGACCTGAAATTTTATTATTATGGATACTCTCTTCATTAACATGTATAGCAACTCTTCCTTCCACATTGAGTTGCTAGTATTATAAAAGGCCATCACTTGTCACTTGGTAGCCATCCTTTTAAGGATATCTCTCTGCACTTAGTGAGCCTTGGCCTAGGACATTAATGCATTACCAATTCCATTCATACCTAAGGGTTTTTTAGCTTTGTAGGAGCTGCCACACTGTGCCTGTCATTGGAGGACACCTTTCAGCTTTATTTTTCTATTTAGCAGACTTAAAGAAAACATATTTATAGTATATTAAATGTTTTTAAAACTGATTTGTATACAGCTCTTTACACCAAATGTTTACATTACACATTAAGAGTTTAAAAGGAGGGTATTACAGTATTTATGTTACAAAATAAATAAAGCATAGCAAATGTTTTCATGATCACATGTATTTATGTTCACCAAAACCAATAAAGTGGTAAAATAAAATGAAATATTTTGTGACAGTTCTACTACTAAAAATAACTTATTTTGTTTTGCATGTGAGGTAAACTGTTCATTTTTATACAGCTGTACCTCTGAAAATTCTGCCTGAATGATATGACTGTTACCATCTTGCCTTTTGAATATCTCAGCACATGATGTAAAGGGGATCACTCTTTAGCCATGCTTTTGGAAAATATAGCTGAGATTAACTCTTATGCTTGGATGTTTCCAACTCAAGGCATCATATTTTAGTTTTGCTCAACACATACTAGATGGACAAGTATCGCTCTCTCTGCCCAGCTGGATGGTGGACATCTCCCTCCAAGACGATTTGAGGGCAAATTTGTCATATAGCACTGACCTCAAGCAACAGAGATGCTGAAGTCCCAAGTGTGGAAAAACAGGAACCAGTTCCAGTCACAACAAAGAAAAAGGCTGAAGACTGAGGCCTCTGGAGGATTGCTTGTAGTTTTTAGCTATGGGCTTTCCTAATTTCTCATAATTTGATTGATGATTTATACTTTTCCATTGGTGATATATCCTATTAGATAGTTTACATAAACACCTGTTTTCCTGGGTTGTGCTAGTAATTCATCATTAATATCAGATATCAGAAAAGAAAAACTTACAAAGGTACTAGACCTGGCTCCTTCAAGTAACTTACCTTTTTGGCATTCAATTCCCTCCTATATTAAATGGGTGATTACTGATTCACCAGATATTTGTTGAGGATTTACTGTTGTAAAAAACACTATTGTAGGAGTTATGGGGGATAAAGATAATTATCTTCCCTCAAGAAACCCATAGTCTAGTAGGGAAGTTACAACTCAACACTATGACATGTGGCCTTCTTCCCCTCCAAAAAAAAAAAATTACACACTTAAATTTTTTGATCTATGTTAACTTTTTCTGTCACTTTCTGATGATTTGCTGATTTTCAAGATGAAATGCTCGCTGAAAATTTAATAATTGGCTCTTTGGAGCCAATTCAAGTGAGTTCCAATTTAACCCTGCCTAAAAAAAAACAAATATAAGGTTTATATACTGGTGTGGATAGAAGGCTGATCAAGAGGACCTTAGTTCAAATGTGACCATAGACACTAGCTGGTGACCCTGCCAAACCATATAACTTGTTTGCTTCAGTTTCCTCATCTGTAAACTGAGCTGAAGCAGTAAATGGCAAACCGCTCCAGAACCTTTAGCCAAAAAACTTCAAATTCACTCATGAAGAGTCAATCACAATTGAACAAGTGACTTGCACAGGGTCATATATACATATAGGAAGTGTCAGAGGTCAGAGTTGAAATTGGATCTTCCTGACTCCAAGTCCAGAGCTCAATCTGCTGTACCATCTAGCTGCATTTCTCAAGTGCTTGGGCAAGATAGAGCAGCCTTTAAATAAATAAATTAAAAAAAAAAAATTAAGGCAAAAGGGAAGTTTCCCAGTAGAGGCAAAAATTATAGTTGTGGTAGCAAGGAATTGAAAAAAGAAAAAAGTAGTCGTCTTTCAATTGAATCAACAAATTACAATATTATTGCACTAGAAGAAATTATGACTATGAAGAATTTAGAGAAACTTAAAAAAAACCAGTATGAGTTAATGCAGGGAGAAGTAGCAATAAAAGGGAAACAATTTGCATAACGGACTCAATAATGTGAAAACACTGAAGGAACAGAATGTTCATAAGGACAATGTGATTGCTCCTGTCTATTAAATTTAGCATATATTTTTAAAATTATATAAGAGAGGTTTGTGGTCTTGTATGTAATCCTCCCTTTTTTGATAATCGTTGTATATTGCTTGTTGGTAATTGTTAAGTTCACAATAGAAAAAAATTAATAATTTGCTTCAGGACTCTAAACAATTACAATTGGTTACCAATTGTGACTTAAAAAGGATTCAGAGCACAGAGGGGTCTACCTCTCAACAGAGAACGGTGAACCATGAATACATGAGTTCTACATTACCAGACATGGCCAGTGGATGGATTTATTTTGCTTAAATGTACATCTTTGTTACAAGTAAAAATATCGGGGCAGATGATATTGTTGGAAAACGATAATATTTAAAGGAAAAAAGACCACCAATGAAGCATTTTTTTAAACTCAGGTATATCACTAGAGCACTCAAGATATATTTCACTTTTAATATATGACTTCATGTTCCAGACAAACATGAATTTCATTATATTTTTTTTGCTGATTCTTTCATTTTTACTCACCAAACATACACTATAACTATTAAAACATACCTATAGATACGCTTGCCAAACAAGCTTATACATTCTTATAAGCTTAAGGATTAATACAGTTCCTTGTGCATTATTATTGCTCAGTCGTGTCTGACTCTTTGGGACCACATTTGGAGTTTTCTTGGGAAGGATATTAAAGTAGGTTGCCATTTCTCCAATAAATTAAAGCAAACATTATGACTTGTCTAGCTAGTGAAGATCTGAGACTGGATTTGAGTTCAGGCTTTCCTGACTCCAGACCCAGTACCATCTAGTTGCCTCTTAGTAGGCATGTGCCATAAGTGCTTAATAACTTAACTGCAACATCTGTTTTCAAGGTTGTGCTAGTAATTCATCATTAATATCATCAGTTATCAGAGAAGATTTATAAAGGTACTAGACCTGGCTCCTCAAAGTAAGTCCATGACCTTTAACAGATCACTTCCCCTTTTGGTATTAGTAGTTCCCTCCTATATTAAATGGGGGATTATTGATTCACCAGATATTTATTGAGACTTCTTATAAATTATTGATATTGATAAGCTACTGAATAATATAAATATGGAGATAAATACGGGATATGAGATATGGATATAAATATGGATATGGATGTAGATATAGATATATCATTTTGCCAAATAAAGGTGATTTGACAAAGGAGGAACTAGTTATTTTTAAAAGCTGATTAAACACAAACTTTAAAAATCCAACAATCTATAGATTAAAATGAAAATTTTGTTGAAGGAGTGTATGAGTAATGGACAAGATAAATTTAACTGGAGTGAGACCAAAGAACACCAGATGGCATTTTGATCATGCTAATAAAAATCAAAAAAGGTCCTGCAGCATTGGCATTGAACATTTTTGCCCATTACTGAGCTCTTCTCTCAGCTCATTAGTATTATTAACATTGATGGATCTGGACTCCCTGAAGGAAATGCAGTGGACAGAGATTCTCACTAGGATGTTTCTGGGTCCTAGAGTCTCAGCTTTAAAGAGCACATGTCTTGCCAGTCTACGCTTTTATGCTTTGCTTTTATGCTTTTTATGCCACTGAACAAAGTTAACCTCCTCAGAATGAAAGCCTCTTGCCTTATTTCCAAATTATATAGAGAATTGACTTTAATTTATAAGAAATCAAGCCATTCTCCAATTGATAAATGGTCAAAGGATATGAACAATTTTCAGAAACTATTTCTAGTCATATGAAAAGGTGCTCCAAATCACTATTGATCAGAGAAATGCAAATTAAGACAACTCTGAGATACCACTACACACCTTTTATATATATTTATATATAAAAGAATTAAAGCCTCTTTCCTGTCTTTGTATCCCTAACATTTAGCTCAGTGCCTCACACATTATGGCTCTTGCTGTTCAGTTATTCTGATTCTTCATGACCCCTTTTGGGGTTTTTTTGGTTGAAGGTACTGCAGTGGTTTGCCTTTTCCTTCTCCAGATCATTTTACAAATGAGGAAACTGAGGCAAACAGGGTTAAATGACTTCCCCAGAGTCACACAGTGTCTGAGGCAATATTTCAACTCTTGGCTTTATCCACTGACCCTGCCTTACATGTAGTAGCCACTTAAATTTGGTTAAAATTGGTTAAGTTGAAGTGAATATCATATAAACTTGGCATATACAGCAGCAGCAACATAACATTTATTATTTTAAAATCTAAAGAGTACTTTAAAATATTACTATCCCCTTTTTACTAATGAGAAAAATGAGGGAGACAACAAATTAAGTAACTTTCCCAAAGAACTGAGGCTGGACTTGAACTCAGGTCTTCGTGGTTCTAGATTCGGTGCTATATCCACATAGCCATCTAACTGCCAAATGAGAAACACCTAATGAAGTAAAAAAAACTTTTAGAACTTTTGTTCTACCCCATAAAACATTTTTTAAAGTAATCAACAAACAGAAAACAAAGTAAAATACTGTTCTCTGCATTTTTCATCAATTGTGTAGTCACACATGATACAGAAAATATTCTTTTTGCTGAACTGGGATCCTAGAGAAAATAACACAATCTCAGTAACTGGGCCCACTGCATACATACATACCTCTACATATATGTGTGTACATGTATATATACATGTATTTATATATACATATGTGTGTATATAGAGACATATTCATATATACACTCAAATATGAATGTCATTATGTTCAGCTCTTATTGCTGTAAGGCAATACTGTTGTTCACGTCCAACTCTGTGATTCTATGGACCATAGGACAATAGTACTGTTTATAGGGTTTTCTTGGACTGGAGCAGTTTGCTATTTCCTTCTCCAATGGGTTAGATAAGTGGAGATTGGATGACTTGCCCATGGTCATACAGCTACTAAGAAACTGAGACCACATTTGGACTTAGGCTTTCCTTACTTCAGGCTTGGATTTCTATTCACTGAAGCATCCAGTTGCCCCAAGATGTGGCTCAGGACGGCTATCCCAGATTTATCTCTAGCCTCCCAAACAAATCATCCTTCCTCTTCCTCTGCAGGCAACTTGAAGAATTAGAGGCACACCTAGAAAAAAATAGAAACCAAGTTCATAAGGAAAAACAAAAGGTCAAGAATTTCAAGGGAATTAATGAAAAAAAAAATCAAATGAAGGTGGCCTAGCTGTACCTGATCTAGAACTATATTATAAAGCAGCAGTCACCAAAACCATTTGGTATTGGTTAAGAAATAGACTAGTTGATCAGTGGAATAGGTTAGGTTTAAAGGAAAAAACAGATAACTTTAATAATCTAGTGTTTGACAAACCCAAAGACTCCAACTTTTGGGATAAGAACTCAAAATTTGATAAAAATTGCTAGGAAAATTGGAAATAAATATGGCAGAAACTAGGCATTGACCCACACTTAACACCGTACACCAAGATAAGATCAAAATGGGTTCATGACCTAGGCATAAAGAATGAGATTATAAATAAATTAGAAGAACATAGGATAGTTTACCTATAGTTTATATATATAGTTTACTTATATAGTTTACCTGTGGAAAAGGAAGGAATTTGTGACCAAAGAACTAGAGATCATTATTGATCACAAAATAGAAAACTTTGATTATATCAAATTAAAAAGGTTTTGTACAAACAAAACTAATGCAGACAAGATTAGAAGGGAAGCAATAAACTGGGAAAACATTTTTACAGTCAAAGGTTCTGATAAAGGCCTCATTTCCAAAATATGTAGAGAATTGACTCTAATTTATAAGAAATCAAGCCATTCTCCAATTGATAAATGGTCAAAGGATATGAACAGACATTTCTCAGATGAAGAAATTGAAACTATTTCTATGAAAAGATGCTCCAAGTCATTATTAATCAGAGAAATGCAAATTAAGACAACTCTGAGATACCACTACACACCTGTCAGATTGGCTAGAATGACAGGAAAAGATAATGTGCAATGTTGGAGGAGATGTGGGAAAACAGGGACACTGATACATTGTTGGTGGAGTTGTGAAAGAATCCAGCCATTCTGGAGAGCAATTTGGAACTATGCCCAAAAAGTTATCAAACTGTGCATACCCTTTGATACAGCAGTGTTACTACTGGGCTTATATCCCAAAGAGATTTTAAAGAAGGGAAAGGGACCTGTGTGTGCCAAAATGTTTGTGGCAGCTCTTTTTGTAGTGGCCAGAAACTGGAAACTGAGAAATTGGAATCAATTGGAGAATGGCTGGATAAATTGTGGTATATGAATATTATGGAATATTATTTTTCTGTAAGAAATGACCAACATTATGATTTCAGAAAGGCCTGGAGAGATTTACATGAACTGATGCTGAGTGAAATGAGCAGGACCAAGAGATCATTATATACTTCAACAACAGGACTATATGATGATCAATTCTGATGGACGTGGCCTTTTTCAACAATAAGATGAACCAAATCGGTTCCAATAGAGCAGTAATGAACTGAACCAGCTACACCCAGCGAAAGAATGCTGGGAGACAACTATGAACCACTACATAGAATTCCCAATCCTCTAATTTTGTCTGCATTGATTTTTGATTTCCTTCACAGGCTAATTGTACACTTTTTCAAAGTCTGATTCTTTTTATACAGCAAAATAACTGTTTGGACATGTATACATATATTGTATTTAACATACATATAATAACATTTAACATGTATTGGTCAACCTGCCATCCGGGGGAAGGGGTGCGAGGGAAGGAGGGGAAAAGTTGAAACAAAAGGTTTTGCACTTGTCTATGCTGGAAAATTACCTATGCATAAAATTTTTGTTATAACTAATTAATTAATTAAAAAAAAAAAAAAAGAATTAGAGGCACTTCCCAGTACTCCTCCTCTCCTATATCCTATGTATTGTACACTCCTCCCCCTTTTTTTAATCTCCTTTGAAAAGATAGCCTGGAAAGATTTACATGAACTGATGCTGAGTGACGGGGGCAGAACCAGGAGTATATTGTGCACAGTAACAACAAGATTGGGTGATGATCAACTAGAACAGACTTAGTTCTTCTCAGCAACCTGGTGATTCCAGACAATCCTAATAGACTTGGGATTGTCTACATCCAGAGAGAGAACTATGGAGACTGTATGCTGAACAAAACATACTATTTCCACTTTGTTGTTGTTGTTGTTGTTGTTTTTTCTTATGGTTTTTTTCCTTTTGTTCTGATTTTTCTTTCACAATATACTAATATGATTATATGTTTAGAAGAATTGCACATGTTTAACTATATCGAATTTTTTGCTGTCTTGGGGAGAAGGGAAGAGAGAGAAAAAATTGGAACACAATGCTTTGCAAAAGTGAATGTTGAAAAGTATCTTTGCATGTATTTAGTAAAATAAAATATTATTAGTGAAAAATAAAAAGAAAATAATTGGCCTTTTCTCCATGGCCAGTCCTATTTGAACCTGTGATTCTATCTCTTCCCGTTTCCTCCAGGGCCCCAGCTCCTGCAATCTCTTCTTACTGGTCCACCTCTTTCTATCTATGGATTGCTTGTTTGCAGCCTGCAAACTTGCTCATTGTCCCCTATTCTTGAGAAACCTTCACTTGACTGCATTTCAAGCTTTTTTCTAATATCATTCCTCCTTTTCACAACTACTCCTAAGAAGGGATCCATTCCAAATGGTCAAAGGATATGAACAGACAATTCTCGGATGATGAAATTGAAACTATATCCACTCATATGAAAGAGTGTTCCAAATCACTACTGATCAGAGAAATGCAAATTAAGACAACTCTGAGATACCACTACACACCTGTCAGATTGGCTAAGATGACAGGAACAAATAATGATGAATGTTGGAGGGGATGTGGGAAAACTGGGACACTGATACATTGCTGGTGGAGTTGTGAAAGAATCCAGCCATTCTGGAGAGCAATCTGGAATTATGCCCAAAAAGTTATCAAACTGTGCATACCCTTTTATCCAGCAATGCTACTACTGGGCTTATATCCTAAAGAAATACTGAGAAGGGGAAAGGGACCTGTATGTGCCAAAATGTTTGTGGCAGCTCTTTTTGCTGTAGCTAGAAACTGGAAGTTGAATGGATGTCCATCAATTGGAGAATGGTTGGGTAAATTATGGTATATGAAGGTTATGGAATATTATTGCTCTGTAAGAAATGACCAGCAGGAGGAATACAGAGAGACCTGGAGAGACTTACATCAACTGATGCTGAGTGAAACGAGCAGAACCAGAAGATCGCTGTACACTTCAACAACAATAATGTATGAGGATGTATTCTGATGGAAGTGGAAATCTTCAACATAAAGAAGATCCAACTCACTTCCAGTTGATCAATGATGGACAGAAATAACTATACCCAGAGAAGGAACACTGGGAAGCGAATGTAAATTGTTAGCACTACTGTCTATCTACCCAGGTTACTTATACCTTCGGAAGCTAATAATTAATGTGCAACAAGAAAATGGTATTTACACACATATATTGTATCTAGGTTATACTGTAACACATGTAAAATGTATGGGATTACCTGTAATCGGGGGGAGGGAGTGGATGGAGGGAGGGGATAATTTGGAAAAATGATTACAAGGGATAATGTTATAAAAAAATTACTCATGCATATATACTGTGAAAAAAATTATAAATAAAAAAAGAAGGGATCCATTCCTTGCCTCCATTTTTCTCTCACTCCTCAATTTTTTTTATAATCTGGTTCCATTGTGGAGGATTAAAAAATGAAAAAGAAGTAGTCTTTGTCCTCAAGAACTTACATTCAATGATGGGATATATATAGCAATATGGATATAGAGACCAATATAAATATGAATATATATATGGATATAAATATGGGATATGGGTATAGATATGCATATAAATGTGGATATAGATATAAATATAGATATAAACCAAATAAAGATGATTTGACAAAGGAGGCACTAGAAACTAGGAAGAATTGAAAAAAACTAATGGAAATGAGATGAGCTCTGAAGGAAACTAGGGATGTAACTAAATTGTCTCAGGAGATAGAGTACCGGGCTTGGAGCTAGGAAAAGTGAGTTCAAATCTAGATCATTTACCCTGTTTAACCATTGTTGAACCATAACATTTAACCACTGAAGAAGGAGACGGCAAACCATTCCAGTATCTTTGCCAAGAAAATTCCATAGATAGAATTGCCACACTATGGTCCTCTGGGGTCACAAAGAGTTGGACCCACATAAGCGATAACAAAGACCACAAAAGGGTTCTAAGATACATAGAGGAGTGGGTGCATTTCAAGTATGCGGGACAAAAATGGGAGATGGAATATCTTGTGTAAGCAACAGTCAGAAGGCCAGCTCCCTCTGCAGGGGAATAATGTCTGATAAGTATGGAAAAGTGGGCTGGAGCCAGTTGTGTTCACCTGACAGACAAAGGAAGTTGTGTTTGACTCTAGAGTAATAAGGAGCCATAGGAGTTTCTTTCTTTTTTATTTTTTTTTAACTAAAGCTTTTTATTTTCAAAACATATAGGGGGGGGGGCAGCTAATTGGTGCAGTGGATAGAACACCAGCCCTGAAGTCAGGAGTTCAAATCTAGCCTTAGACACTTAACACTTCCTAGTTGTGTGACCCTGGGCAAGTCAAAAAAAAAACAGAAATAAAAACATATATATGGATAATTGTTCAACATTGATTCTTGCAAAACCTTATGTTCCAAATTTTACTTTCCTTCCCTCCAGACCCTGTAGCTTCGAGCTTGAAAGTGATCTGGGCAGATCTATGTTTTAGTAAGAAAATTTTGACAAGTCACTAGGCAAGTCACTTCATCCTCTTTGCCTCAGTTTCCTCATCTGTAAAAAGAACCACAGCGGAAATGGAAAACTACTCCATTATGGTTGCCCTTTGGACATATGAACAAGCCTTATTAGGCACCTACTGTATGCCAGGCACCATGCCAAACACTGGGGATACAGAGAAAAGTAAGCAGTTCCTGGCCTTAAGGAGTTTGCAATCTTATGGAAGAGACAGCATGCAAATAACTACATACAAAAAGTACATGCAGCAAAAATGGGAAGAATCTTCTTGTTCCACCAAACTGGAAAAATTACTCAAAATGCCTTCTATATCCTATTGAGAGTAGGTATATACTGTCATTCCACTATATATAATTAGCCAAGGACCCCTGAACTCAAGACAAGCCCCTCGGTAGGATGCAGTTTTCTAGATATAAAATGAAGGGGTTCAACTCAGTGGTCTTTAGGGTTTATTCCAATTTCCATAAGCTGTAACTCGATGACAGCACATTAGGTCCTAAAAATAGCAAAGTAATGGTTGGTTTTCTCAAGATATTTTGCTTTTCACATGTTCACTCACTGTCCCTTTATAGATCTGTATTTGCAAGGCTGGCATATGTGAGGCTGTTTCCCCACTGGCACGACAGTTGCAATTAGGATAAACGTCCATCATGTGAACAGCAGTACCTGAGTCACATCATATGGCCTAAAGGGTTGTTTCCCAAAAATGTGATTAAGGCTAATATTCTATAGCACATTTCTCCCAATATACTTTCTCTGTTGGAGGAAAAAATAATTCTTTACTGAAATGAATTGCTAATATCTGCTCACTAAGAATATTATCATTCCTCAAAATAGCCATAATTTTATTGATGTCAGTCAACTCCCTCCATTAACCCTGATCTCGAGACTTTAGGCCAAAAGTTCTTTTTTTATTAAAGCTTTGTGTTTTGAAAACGTACCCATAGATAATTTTCAACATTCACCCTTGCAAAACCTGGGGTCCCAATTTTTCTCTTTCCCTTCCCCCACCCCCTCCCCTAGACCGCAAATAATCCAGTATATATTAAATATGTTCAGTTCTTCTATACATATTTCCACAATTTTCTTGCTGTACAAAAAAAATCAGATCAAAAAGGGAAAAAATGAGAAAGAAAACAAAATGTAAGCAAACAACAAAAAAGTAAAAATATTGTGGTTCACAGTCAGTCCCCATAGTCTTTTCTCTAGGTGCAGATGACTCTCTTCATCACAAGATCATTGGAATTGGCCTAAATCACCTTGCTGTTGAAAAGTGCCACGCCCATCAGAATTCATCATCATATAGTCTTGTTGTTGCTCTGTACAATGTTCTTCTGATTCTACTCTTCACTTAGCAACAGTTCATGTAAGTCTCTCCAAGTCTTTCTGAAATCATCCTTCTGATTGTTTCTTATAAAACAATAATATTCCATAACATTCATATACCATAATTTATTCAGCCATTCTCCAAGTCATGGACATGCATTCAGTTTCCAGTTGCTTGCCACTACAAAAAGGGCTTCCATTTTTGCAAAGGTGAGTCCCTTTCCCTCCTTTATGATCCCTTTGGGATCATAAAGTAGTAAAGACACTGCTGGATCAAAGGGTCTGCACAGTTTTATAACCCTTTGGGCATATTTCCAAATTGTTCTCCAGAATGTTGGATCTTTTCACAAGTCCTCCAACAATGTATTAATGTCTCAGTTTTCCCACATCCAATATTTATCATTATCTTTTCCATCTTACCAATCTTGTAGTGGTACCTCAGAGTTTAGATCAGTAGTTCTTAATCCTTTTATTATTAGGGGCCTCTTTGGAAATCTGGTGAAGTCTCTGAATCTCTTCTCAAAATAATGTTCTTAAATGCATAAAACAAAATACACAGAATTGCAAAGGAAATCAATCATAAGGAAATAAAATTAAAATTAGATTAATATATAAATTTATGTAATATATACATATAAACATATGTGTACATATATATTTACACACAGATAGATAGATAGATAGATATACATTTACAGATCCCAGATTAGAAACCCCTAATTTATAGAATATCTATTTTTTTAATGGAATGCCCATAGAAAACTTCTTGAGACCTGGTACAAAGATACCACCTAATTCTTCCAAATTTTCTTTTTAATATGCTAAACTTTCTCTACCAGACATTCTCACTCCATCTCACTAAACTTCAGTCTTCTCTTTAAATGAAAAGGAGAAAAAAAGCTGAAGAGATTTTAGGCTATATTGAGACACAATGTTCAGAAGGAAAAAAGTATGACTGTACTGTCCAAGTCAGAACAGCACCTGGATTCCTGTGCTCACTGGGAACCACATTTTAGAAAGAGATTGATCCACAAACTAGGGCACATTCAGAAGAAGGAAATGACAATATTTAGGGGATCCAAGATCAAATTCCATGAGCATCAACTAAAGGAATATTTTGCCCAATGAAGAAAAGGCTTAGGGACAGAGGTATGCTGGAAAGCATTTGACAGCCACCAATTTTCTGAAAATGCATGACACACCGAAGTTTAATCTGTATTTTTAACATTTTCCCAAACACTTTCTTTGGTGGAAGAGATCAACAAAACAATAAATAAAGTCCAGATTTCTAGCATTAGCCAAATTTCAAGGTGTAAATACTCATGTTGAAAATTTAGCAATTGGTTCTCTGAAAACCAGACTGAGCTGATTCTAGCACACCCTTTACTGAAAGGGAACATGAAAAATTTGGAAGATTCTAGTACTCGAGATATGTGTGATTTTTTAGCCTCTTGGAACTTCAGTCTCTTCATCAATAAAATGAAAGGTTTGGGCTAACTGATATCTTCAGGTTCTTTTAAGCCTCCAGATTTTCTAGGGCCATAAACCTTGTCCTACTTATTCCACATGGCTATAATGAGGCTTAAATTAGATGAGGTTCAAATTAAATTTATATATGTGAAAGTATTTTGAATATATTTCATAATGCCTGCCTGATATAAAATTAAGGTATTATTACAGCTAACTTAATTACTATTGATGAAGATAATAAAAATAATAACAACCACAACTTACAGATTTATGGCCTGACTTCTGACAGAAAACACTGACACAGACTTAGTTTTTTTCTTAAAGGATGAGACCTTTATTCCTTCAGAATTGTTAAAAGTCCAACTCAACCAGAGTAAATAATGTTCAGCCATCCTGAGGTTATTAGTTCTCATAGAACTATGTAGGGGCAAGAGGGAGAAGAGACAGAAGCAAAAGTTCAGCAGGGAGCCAGTTGATTGTCCCCAACTCAGTAGGCAAGATGTCAGGCTTACATCCTTTTTGCCCTCCCACTAACTACTTTGTATAGTAGAGCAATGAGAGAGACATTGCCTGGGCACCTTGAGTCCTAGGAGGGGGTAGAACTGAGGGCAGGCTGAGGAGATTTTAGTTGATAATTGACAGAAGACAAAGAGACTTTCTAGGTTTTTTTTTCTCTCTTTGGGTCCCAGAAAAAGGTGTTTTTAAAAATGAAAAGTGTTTTCTTCACATGAAAGCAGTTCATGTAAAGTCTTATTATTTTTAAATAGCATCATGAACCATTACAATAATATTTTTCTAAACTTATATTTTTTGTTACTCTATGGGAAGGAAAATAATTGAAAAAAGCTTTTTTGTTTAAATTTTGAAGTGGCTTATTTTAAATTATCTTAGAAGTCAAGTGGTTAATTATACAAAAACCCCACAACACAAAATAAGATGTAAAAATGAACTTAATTCCTGGTGTACAATGCAAAATGCATCTTCACATCCATTAACAAAAATATTAATTTGTGTCTTTGATGGAAGGAATTGATGGAATTGAGAATGCAAGAATGACAAGTCAAGGAGAATAGATAGCTAAATGTATTCAGATATGTATTCCTCCTAATTTTAGTTCATTTTTAAACTTCAAATTAAAACATTCCATGTCCCCATAAATGTGTGATATTTTATCTTTTCTGATATATGCTGTTAGTAAGGCATATTGATTATTGTTATTATTATTTAACTTCATTTTGCTAGAAATGAGACAGTACATGTATCTCTGGGAGAGACTGTCGGAGGGGGAGGAAATAAGAGGCCTTCCCTCATACCCAAAGCCTCTTTCTCTATGAACATGGAATATTATAAGTATTAATTTACTTATACACAAAAAATTGATAGGTTGCTGCAGAATAAAATTAAGAAAGACCTTCTCTGACTCTTACTCAGAACTTTAAAATAGCATCATGGTAGGTAGGCAAAGGGTTTTTTATTACACTGGAATAAGCCTGACATTTGGGGGAATTCCATTTAATCAAAAGTGTCAGCAGGTGGTGCTAGAGAGCTGGCTTCCCAGCCACTCACTACAGAGCTAGTGGAAAGACTGAAATGTGTAAAGCATCCCTTCTACTCATCGGTGGAGGTTCCCAGTAGCTCACTCTCCCTGGGGAGCCTAGATCCCCTCCCCAAGCAATTCACCCGCATTGCCACTTTCACATTCTATGATGTAATATTGATAAAGGTCTTATTTCTAAAATATATAAATTTATAATATATAAATCTAAAATATATATAAAATATATAAAGAACTGTTGTCAAATTTATAAGAATACAAGTTATTCCCTAATTGATAAATGGCCAAAGGATATGAACAGACAATTTTCAGATGACGAAATTAAAGCCATCTATAGTTACATGAAAAAATGCTCTAAATCACTATTGATCAGAGAAATGCAAATTAAAACAATTCTGAGATGCCACCTCACACCTCTCAGATTGGCTAGGATGATAAGAAAAGATCATGATAAATTTTGGAGGGATGTGAGAAAACTGGGACACTAATGCACCATTGGTGAAATTATGAACTGATCCAGCCATTCTAGAGAGCAATTTGGAACCATGCCCAAAGGGCTATCAAACTGTGCATCCCCTTTCACCCAGCAGTGTTTCTACTGGGATTATATCCCAAAGAGGTCTTAAAGGAAAGGAAAGGACCCACATGTGCAAAATGTTTGTGGCAGCCCTTTTTGTGATAGCAAAGAATTGGAAAATGAGTAGATGCCCATCAATTGGGGGGTGGCTAAATAAGCTATGGTGTATGAATGTAATGGAATATTATTGTTCTATAAAAATGAGGAACAAGCTAATTTTAGAAAGTCCTAGAGAAATTTACATGAACTGATGCTGAACAAAATAAGCAAAACCAGGAATACTTTGTATACAATAACAGCACAAATGTGCAATGATCAACTATGAAAGCCTTGGTTTTTCTCAGTATAATCCAAAGCAATCCCAATAGACTTTGGACAGAAAATGCCCTCTGCATCCAGAAAAAGAACTAAGGAAACTGAATGTAAATCAACATACTATGTCCACCTCTTTTTTCTATTTTTTTTTAAATTTCTCTCCTGGTTTTTTCCTTTTTGCTCTGATTTTTTTCTCCAACATAATCCATAAAGCAATGTATGTTAAAAATTAAAAAAAAATTTAAAGAGGTGGTTTATGTGTTAAATGGAATTCAGTTACTAGAGGGAGGGAAAAAGCATTTATTAAGCAGCTACCATGTGCCAATGACCGTGCCAATTGGCCTTTTACAACAACCCTAGAAGGTAGGTCCTTTTATTATCATCCGCATTGTGAAGTTGTGAGGCAGACAGAAGTGTCTTGTCCAGGGTCACAAAGACACTAAGTGGCTGAGATCAGATTTTCTGGATGAAAAGCTCAATATTCTATCCAATCTACCTCTCATCACCTCTAAGAAGCATGGGAGAAAGCATGGGATCCGGAAGGCATCTTGGTCCTGTGTTAAGAAAGCTGAATTTAGAAGCAGTAGAACTGAATCTGAATTTTAGCTCTGCTACTTAAATATCAGTGGTTCTCAAAGTGTGATCCAGAGAATCCTGAGGTTCTCTGAAACCCTCTGAGAGTCTACAAATTCAAAATTAATTTTTATTTCTAATATTGTAAATAGGTATAAATGTTCAGTCATTAACAACCTCCCAGTTCTCCCCAGATAACTAAAACTATGAATTACAGAGCAAGTACTGATGTGTATTAGTAGAGATGGGACTGTTGACAGTTCCCACTACTAATGAAATTATATCTTTCCACTCCCAACCTACCCTCTCCTCTCCCCCCAACCCCCACTCCTGATTTCACGTAAAAAGGCTTTCTAAGTGATTTTAGGTTTTTGCTAGTAATGGTTTTTAAGGGTTTCATATACAATCCCCATTTTCTATTCTTTGTAAAGGGAAATATCCATTTTGTTGATGTCTATCAAATTCGAAAAATTAAAAAAGACTTATGAGCCCCTAAAGAAAACCATTCCACTTATGGATAGCTCTAATTGTTAGGAAATCTCAAATGTGGGATTGTCTGGTATTCTGACAAATGAGCTCAAGAAGAGTTTCAAGCCTTTGCTAGGATACCTTTTTACTGTCAAATCTCCCACTGGCCTTGGAGAATATCTTCCTAGACTAGCCTTTCATCCTAAAATAAAAATGCAAGAAAGCCTTTTCTGTTTCTTATTTGGCAACCAAACTGGATTAGATAGAAGGCTGTTCCTACTGATTAGATAGACACTGTCCAGAGACCAAATACTGACCTGGAAACTAGGAAGTGATTTTTCAATAGGACTAAATTAAGTTCTGTATAAGAATATTTAAGGTTCTGGGTTTTCTAAGGTCACTTCTATATGGGTCAGTGTTGTGCAAAGACATAAAAAGGAAATAATTTTAGAGAGGAAAAAAGTGATAATGGGGGAGCACACAATCTCCACAAGGAGAATTGGAATCAAATCTTATAGAATATTTTGGAGCAGGTTATTGAATAGCACATTTTAATAGATTATTATGTAGATAGTGAGCACATAGATAAGAAAAAAGGTGTTGACTAAGTAGTTCTCACAGTTCTCAAAGAACAAATATATTAAACTGAACTTATTTGTAAGGTTACTTTTGGCTCTAAAATATTAAATTCTACCATGGCATGATTTTTAAAAATAAGGTTACCTGGATTGATTAACCAAGGAATTGACATAGACACGTGCCCAAACTGTAGCAAGGCTTTTGATGAAGTCAAAATTAATGAATTAAAAAATGTTTCAAAAAAGTCAATTTCAAAAATATAGGAATGAAGAAACCTGGCCTAATAGCAATTCAGGTGAATAAGATCTGATGTTTGGGTTTTTGTTGTTGTTGTTGTTTTGTTTTTTGGGGTTTTTTTGTTTGTTTTTATGACAGGCTTAAACTTAACTTCCTTAAAGATAATATAAATGAAATATTTAGGGAGCAAGAGTGTAGAGAGAAACTTAAGAATAGAATCTTGAGGATCACTGCATTATGAAATTCCAAAGAGGAAGAGGAGCCAATCAGGGAATCTGGAGGAGGAGGAGGATGAAGAGGATGAGGATGAGGAGGATGAGGAGGATAAATTGGAAAGAGTGAAAACACAGATGTCAAGAGTTGATAGGGGGTGGGGGAATGGGGCAGAAAGAAGTAGGTCAACCATGACAAATGCTGCAAAAAGGTGGAGAATAACAGAAGAGATTATTTTGGATTGAAAGGAAGGCCATTGGTGAACAGTTTCAGTTGAATAGTAAAAATAGAGCATTAGCAAAGGGAAAAGAGAGAAAATGTGTAAGGAATGGGGTTTATTGTCAAGTTCTCCCTGTGACTTGGAAAGCATCTTTATTGTTTGCAGTAGTAATATCAGAAACATTTTTCAATCACCAATTGTCTCTTCAGTCTCTTCCTCTCTAGACTTCCCTTTGGACTCTTTGGACAATCACGGCACTATATATGTTACAAAGAGTATTTTTCTAATCCTTATGTAGGACAAGATAACTAGATGAAGAGATTGAGGTTTTTCACTGGCCAACATAAAGTGCTAAGACGAATAGAATTTTTCTTTTAACAGATATGGAAAATAAAGACTGGATTGTTGGGATTGGAAACAATAAACTTGCTTCCTTAACTTGTCTTTTGTTTGGCTCAAATTCATTAACAATAAAGCCAAAAAAGAATCTTTGGAGAATCTAACTAACTAAATTATTTGTCTGTAATGAGAAGCTTTATGATGACTGAGGTCCATCAACAATGAAGATATACCAAGGAAATCTGGCCATTCTTTTCACCTCTTCCACGTAGGTTTCTTTTATGAAGGTACCTGATTTTCCAAGTTACAGATGCCCACTGATTTCTCAATTTCCTTGCTGCTATGCCTACCTGTGCACACAGTATATTCCCCAGTAGGAATGCTTGAATCCTTGAGGTTAAAGATTATTTAGTTTTTGTCTTTGTGTGCCCTGCACTTAATAGACTCTTTTTGAATTTAATTGAATAAGTTTATAGAATTAATTTCTATGTTTATCATTCAGACATTTTCTAGCAAAATTTTACTGTTTAATTAGATCACTTTACTTTCTGAGCTTTAGTTAAATGAAGGAAATGAATTAGAAAAGCTCTTGTTCACGGTGCATACCCTTTGATTTATCATTGTCTCTACTGGGCCTATTCCCAAGGAGATCACAAAAAAGCGAAAAGGACCCACATGTGCAAAAATGATTGTGGCAGCCCTTTTTGTAGTGGCAAGGAACTGGAAACTGATCAGATGCCCATCAATTGGAGAATGACTGGATAAGTCAGGGTTTAAAATGTCTGATTCTTTGTGAATCTATTTGAGGTTTTCTTGACTAAAATTCTAGAGTGGTTTGCCATTTCCTTCTCCAACTTATTTTGCAGATGAGGAAATTGAGTTAAATGATTTGTCTCTTCCTCTTTAGACCACACTTTTGACTCTCTGGATTGTCATGGCACTGTATATGTTACAAAGGGGATTTTACTGATATTTATGTAGGACAAACTATCTAGGTAGAGAGATTGAAGTTTAGTTCTGGCCAACCAGACAGCTAATAAGTGGCTGAAATCAGACTGTAACTCAGGAAGTTGAGTCTTCCTGATTCCAAGCCTAGTACTCTGTTACTATGCCACCTAGCTCTCTAAAGTCATTTTAATCACTAATAGCTATTAAATCAGATCTTCTGTGATCTACATTCTTTTCTCCCACCCACATGTTATTCCCATTTCTACTACTCAAGCAACAATAATGTAAGATTTGAGAATTCTGACCAATGCATGACGAGCCATAATTCTGGAGGCTTCATGATGAAACATGCTACCCATCTCTTGACAGAAAGATGATGAATCCTAGTAGGGATTTAGACAAACATTTCCAGACACAGTCTGGGTATTTGTTTTGCTTGACTATGCATATTTTTTTTAAAGAAAAGAGGGGATGGGCTTTGTTTCTTTTTGTCTGCCTTTGTCTCTATCTCCCTTTCTGTCTCTTTTTGTCTCTCTCCCTCTGTCTCTCTGATCTCTTTCTGTTTTTTTTTTTCTGAGAGAAAAGGAATTGAAGGGAGAGTAATTATAGGATAATGATAAAAAAGAAATAAAAGAGAGCAATTGAGATATATTTTTGTTAAAAATGCAAATAACAGAGAATAGGGGGCGGAGCCAAGATGGCGGAGAAGAAACACACGACTCAGTGAACGTCCTCACTCCCTCACAACCAATTAGATAAATTAAGTCTCAGAATTAGCTCAGGACTGATAGATACCACAAGGACTGGAAGCACGACTTACCAGCTGAAGAGAATCTGGAGTTTCAACAGGAAAGGTCAGTTCTCAGGGGAGGAATAAGAAAGACCAGCACAGACGGTGGGGTAGGGGCACACTGCGCCCATTGCGCTGGGAAGGGCTCTGGGATCAGAGAAGCCACTGAGGTAAAGGAATCTGGCACAGGCTGTTAGCTCTTCTCTGCTAATTATTTAGCAGTTCAGAAGAGAAAGCCAAAATATTTTAAAACTCAGATTAGATTTTCCCCGATCTTGGGGGTGACTCAACAGACTCGGCACCAGGGGGTGTGGCCTCAGCTACCTCCTGAGAATAGTTAAGAGACTGACAAGTGGGTGGATACGGCCCAAGGCAACACACACTGCCTAGCTTAGCTGGAGGGAGTGGAACTCAGCTCCAGGAAGTCCCAGAGAAGCGGAACCTTTGAACTAGGGACCGCGGTTTCTGGCAGACACTTCCAGTTTGAGCGCAGGGGCTTCTCACGTCACCTGCTGCAGACATCCACTCCCCACCCGGACACATAGGCTGGGCTTCGTGCTGTCTTCACTATTCTACGCCCTCGAAGCACAGTAGTGCTAATCACCTCTGAGGCACTTCCAGGGAGGGGGTGGGGAACTCTCTCCCAGAGCTCTCTCTTAGCTCAGGCTCAGGAGCTGCTGCATCCATCTGGTCTGGGAGGAAGCTGGTAAAGAAGTAAATAATTTCCTACCCCAGAGACAGACCCCAAAAGATTTTTTTAAGTATGAGCAAAAAAGCTAGAAAAACCATAGATTCCTTCTATACAGAGAAAGAGCGGGTATCCAACCCCGAGGAAGTTGACAGCAGAGAATCAGCAGACAACAACCTAAAGGGGAACGAATCCTGCCCCCCATCACATAACTCTCTCCTAGAAGAAGCTCTTAAAAAATTGAGGGAGATCGAAGAAAAATGGGGAAAGGAAAGGGAAGCTATGATAGAGAATAACAACGTCCTGAAATTGGAGTTGGAAAAAATAAAGAATTCACAGGAGATGCAGGGAAACAAAATTAGTGAATTAGAAAAGGTTAAAAAAACACAGGAAAGTAGGATTTCTGAATTGGAAAAGATAAAAAAGTCTCAAGAAAATAGAATTTCTGAATTGGAAAAAGAAAATAATTCTCAAAAAAAAAAAAAAATTAGGGAAATGGAAAAAAACTCAATAGAGCAAAATAATTCATTTAAAAACAAAATTGGGCATTTACAAAAAGAACTAAAAACTGTGAAAGAAGAAAATAACTCCTTAAAAGTCAGGATGGAACAAATAGAAATGAATGATTCACAGAGAACCCAAGAATCAGTCAAACAAAACAAAAAAAATGAGAAGCTGGAGAACAACGTCAAATACTTACTGGGAAAATCTATAGACCTGGAAAATAGATCTAGGAGAGATAATCTGCGGATTATTGGACTTCCAGAAAACTATGACCAAAAAAAGAGCCTAGATTCTATTTTACAGGAAATTATCAAAGAGAACTGTCCAGAGATAATAGAAACAGAAGGGAAAGTAGATGTGGAAAGAATTCATCGAACTCCTTCTGAAATAGACCCTAAAAAAAGAACACCACGGAATATTGTGGCTAAGCTGCAGAATTACCACACAAAGGAGAAAATCCTGCAAGCAGCTAGAAAAAAACAATTTAAATACCAAGGTGCCACAATAAGGGTCACCCAAGATCTGGCTGCCTCCACATTAAAAGATAGAAGGGCCTGGAACCTGATATTCCGAAAGGCAAAAGATCAAGGACTGCAACCAAGAATGAACTACCCAGCTAAGTTTAGCATCTTTTTCCATGGAAGAAGATGGTCATTCAATGAAACAGAGGAATTCTATATGTTTCTAAGAAAAAAACCAGACTTAAACAAAAAATTTGATCTACATCCACAAGACTGAAGAGAAACAGAAAAAGGTACACAGAACCCTTGAGAACTGTAACTCTGTTGTGGGTATATAAAAAATACTCAAGGATAATTTGATTTTACTGATATAAAAGAAAAAAAGGGGGGTGTGGTAAAGGGAAGGAGGTCGGTTCAGAAAAAGGGGAAGGAGTGATAAAAAGAGGGAAACTACATCCCAGGAAGAGACATAGAAAATACACCATATCTGAGGGAACTTAGTGAGGGGGAGAATCATTGTGTGAATCTTACTCTCATCAGAAGAGGCTCAAAGAGTAAATAATTAACATATTTGTTTTTCAGAGAATTTTCTCTCACCTCATTAAAAGGGGGGAGAGGAAAAGGGGAAAGGAAAAGGAGAATAAGTGAAGGGACTTGGAGGGAGGGGGGAGGGATCCTAAAAAAAAAAAAAAAAAAAAAAAGAGGGAGGATTGCGCGTCACAAGGGGGGTCTGTAAATTAAATATCGGGGAGGGGGATCAGGGGGGTCAAGGGAAAAAAGTATAATCTGGGGATAATACGATGGCAGGAAACACAGAATTAGTAATTTTAACTGTAAATGTAAATGGGATGAACGATCCCATCAAACGGAGACGGATAGCAGATTGGATCAAAAAGCAGAACCCTACAATATGTTGTCTACAGGAAACACACTTAAAGCAGGGAGATACATACAGAGTAAAGGTAAAAGGTTGGAACAGAGCCTATTATGCTTCAGGTAAAGCCAAAAAAGCAGGGGTAGCTATCCTTATCTCAGATCAAGCAAAAGCAGAAGTAGATCTCGTTAAAAAAGATAAGGAAGGAAACTATATCCTGCTGAAAGGTAGCATAAATAATGAAGCCATATCAATACTAAACATATATGCACCAAGTGGTATAGCATCTAACTTTCTAAAGGAAAAGTTAAGAGAACTGCAAGAAGAAATAGACAGTAAAACTATAATAGTGGGAGATCTCAACCTTGCACTCTCAGATTTAGACAAATCAAACCACAAAACAAACAAGAAAGAAATTAAAAAAGTAAATAGAACATTAGAAAAACTAGGTATGATAGACCTTTGGAGAAAACTGAATGGCAATAGGAAGGAATATACTTTCTTCTCAGCAGTTCATGGATCCTATACAAAAATTGACCATATATTAGGACATAAAGATCTCAAAATTAAATGTAGGAAGGCAGAAATAATAAATGCCTTCTTCTCAGATCACAATGCAATAAAAGCTACATTCAGTAAAAAGTTAGGGGTAAATAGACCAAAAAGTAATTGGAAACTGAATAATCTCATCTTAAAGAATGACTGGGTGAAAGAGCAAATTATAGAAACAATTAACAATTTCACCCAAGATAATGATAATGATGAGACATCATATCAAAATCTTTGGGATGCAGCTAAAGCAGTAATAAGGGGAAATTTTATATCTTTAGAGGCTTATTTGAAGAAAATTGAGAAAGAGAAGATTAACGAATTGGGCTTACAACTTAAAAGGCTAGAAAAAGACCAAATTATAAACCCCCAACCAAAAATTAAACTCGAAATACAAAAATTAAAAGGAGAAATCAATAAAATTGAAAGTAAAAAAAACTATTGAATTAATAAATAAAACCAAGAGTTGGTTTTATGAAAAAGCCAATAAAATAGATAAACCTTTGGTAAATTTGATCAAAAAAAAGAAAGAGGAAAATCAAATTGATAGTCTTACAAATGAAAAGGGGGATCTTTCCACCAATGAAGAGGAAATTAGAGAAATAATAAGGAGTTACTTTGCCCAACTTTATGCCAATAAATTTGATAACTTAAGTGAAATGGATGACTTTCTCCAAAAATATAGGCTCCCTAGATTAACAGAGGAGGAGATAAATTGCTTAAATAGTCCCATTTCAGAAAAAGAAATAGAACAAGCTATTAATCAACTCCCCAGGAAAAAATCCCCAGGGCCAGATGGATTCACATGTGAATTCTACCAAACATTTAAAGAACAATTAGCCCCAATGTTATATAAATTATTTGAAAAAATAGGGGATGAAGGAGTCCTACCAAACTCCTTTTATGACACAGACATGGTACTGATACCTAAACCTGGTAGATCGAAAACTGAGAAAGAAAATTATAGACCAATCTCCTTAATGAATATTGATGCTAAAATCTTAAATAAGATATTAGCAAAAAGACTTCAGAAAATCATCTCCAAGATAATACACTATGATCAAGTAGGATTTATTCCAGGAATGCAGGGCTGGTTTAATATTAGGAAAACTATTAATATAATTGACCATATTAATAATCAAATTAATAAGAACCATATGATCATCTCAATAGATGCAGAAAAAGCATTTGACAAAATCCAACATCCATTCCTACTAAAAACTCTTGAGAGTATAGGAATAAATGGATTATTCCTTAGAATAATCAGGAGTATATATTTAAGACTGTCAGTAAGCATAATATGCAATAGAAATAAACTGCAACCTTTCCCAGTAAGATCAGGAGTGAAACAAGGTTGCCCACTATCACCATTACTATTCAATATAGTACTAGAAACGCTAGCCTCGGCAATAAGAGCCGAGAAAGAGATTCAAGGAATTAGAGTAGGAAATGAGGAAATTAAACTATCACTTTTTGCAGATGACATGATGGTATACTTAGAGAACCCCAAAGACTCTGCTAAAAAGCTACTAGAAATAATTCAAAATTTCAGCAAAGTGGCAGGATACAAAATAAATCCACATAAATCCTCGGCATTTTTATATATCACTAACAAAATGCAACAGCAAGAGATACAAAGAGAAATTCCATTCCAAACAAATGTTGAGAGTATAAAATATTTGGGAATCCATCTACCAAAGAAAAGTCAGGAATTATATGAGAAAAATTACAAAACACTTGCCACAAAAATAAAATCAGATTTAAATAATTGGAAAGACATTCAGTGCTCTTGGATAGGCCGAGCGAATATAATAAAGATGACAATACTCCCCAAACTAATCTATTTATTTAGTGCTATACCAATCAGACTCCCAAGAAACTATTTTAATGACCTAGAAAAAATAACAACAAAATTCATATGGAAGAATAAAAGGTCAAGAATTGCAAGGGAACTAATGAAAAAAAACTCAGAGGAAGGTGGTCTAAGTGTACCTGATCTAAAGCTAAATTATATAGCAGCAGTCACCAAAACCATTTGGTATTGGCTACGAAATAGACCGGTAGATCAGTGGAACAGATTAGATACAAAGGACAAAAAAGGGTACATCTATAGCAATCTAATCTTTGACAAACCCAAAGATTCCAACATTAGGGATAAAAATTCATTATTCGGAAAAAACTGTTGGGAAAACTGGAAATTAGTATGGCAGAAATTAGATATGGATCCACACTTAACACCATATACCAAGATAAGATCAAAATGGGTCCATGATTTAGGCATAAAGAGGGAGATAATAAATAGATTAGAGGAACAGAGGATAGTCTACCTCTCAGACTTGTGGAGGAGGAAGGAATTTATGACCAGAGGAGAACTAGAGATCATTATTGATCACAAAATAGAAGATTTTGATTACATCAAACTAAAAAGTTTCTGTACAAATAATACTAATGCAAACAAGATTAGAAGGGAAGTAACAAATTGGGAAAATATTTTTAAAAGCAAAGGTTCTGACAAAGGTCTCATTTCCAAAATATATAGAGAACTGACCATAATTTATAAGAAACCGAACCATTCTCCAATTGATAAATGGTCAAAGGATATGAACAGACAATTCTCAGAGGAAGAAATTGAAACTATATCCACTCACATGAAAGAGTGTTCCAAATCACTACTGATCAGAGAAATGCAAATTAAGACCACTCTGAGATACCACTACACACCTCTCAGATTGGCTAAGATGACAGGAACAAATAATGACAAATGTTGGAGGGGATGTGGGGAAATTGGGACACTAATACATTGCTGGTGGAGTTGTGAAAGAATCCAGCCATTCTGGAGAGCAATCTGGAATTATGCCCAAAACATTATCAAACTGTGCATACCCTTTGACCCAGCAGCGCTACTACTGGGATTATATCCCAAAGACATACTAAAGAGCGGAAAGAGACATATATGTGCCAAAATGTTTGTGGCAGCTCTTTTTGTTGTAGCTAGAAACTGGAAGATGAATGGATGTCCATCAGTTGGAGAATGGTTGGGTAAATTGTGGTATATGAAGGTTATGGAATATTATTGCTCAGTAAGAAATGACCAGCAGGAGGAATATAGAGAGGCCTGGAGAGACTTAAATCAACTGATGCTGAGTGAAATGAGCAGAACCAGAAGATCACTGTACACTTCAACAACAATACTGTATGAGGATGTATTCTGATGGAAGTGGAAATCTTCAACATAAAGAAGATCCAACTCACTTCCAGTTGATCAATGATGGACAGAGGTAGCTACACCCAGAGAAGAAACACTGGGAGGGGAATGAAAATTGTTAGCACTAATATCTGTCTGCCCAGGTTGCATGTACCTTCGGATTCTAATGTTTATTGTGCAACAAGAAAATGATATTCGCACACATGTATTGTACCTAGACTATATTGTAACACATGTAAAATGTATGGTATTGCCTGTCGTCGGGGGGAGGGAATAGAGGGAGGGGGGGTAATTTGGAAAAATGAATACAAGGGATAATATTATAATATATATATATATAATAATAAAAAAATTTAAAAATTAAATAAATAAATAAATAAATAAATTTCCTAGAATATATTTTATATCAAGAGAAAAAAAAAATGCAAATAACAGAAGGAAGGACAAAAAAAATCACAGAGTAGTAGGGAAGTTTTGAAAGGTGTAAGTTGAATTTACTTGAGAAAAACAAACTATTCATAATAGATATCTGCCATTTCATGCATAATCTTCTGTTCTGTTATATATATATGAAAATAAATATTTTATTTGGCATTCATAAAATATAGAATTAATTTTTAAAGCAAGAATACCATGAGGTATGTGCATTTAAATGCATTTCATCAATTGCCTTGCCCTCCATTCCATTCTCACAACACTTAGCTCCTAACACTATTCTGAGAATGTAATTAGAACTTGATAAATGCTTATTGAATTAAGTGCTTATTGAATCAGCCCCCCCCCCTTGCTTGACCTGAAATAGATTGGAGAGAATGAACATGAGTTAGCATGGGGATTCTTGTTTTAATGACCCAATAATCTGACATATATGTGAAAATTAAATGTGAGATTTATTGAATTGCAGGCTCAATATTAGCGAACAGTGGGCTATTTAACTATATTAAAGAGGCAAGGCAAGGCATGGCAGAAAAAGAAAGATTTGACGTCCCTTTGTGGACTCCATTCTGATCCTATCATATCTGAAGTATTATGTTTAGTCCTGAGTAGCACATCTTGGGATGGACATTGATAAATAGCAAGAATTCCGAAGGAAGATGACCAGAATAAAAAGTATAATAAAACCATGACAAATGAGCAGTTGTTGAAAGAGCTTCAAAAGGAATCTAAAGAAGAGAAATTTTAGATAAGGACATGGTAAGTTATCAGGTATTTTATGGGCTTATCATGAAAACCAAGATTAGACATGTTCTACTTAGTCCCAGAAAGCAGAACTTGGAGAGCTATGATTAGGAGTTGGAATGAGACAGATTTAAGCTCAATATGAAGAAAATCTGTCTAACTACTAAGGTTATCAAAAAATGGAATGCGTTGCCTTGGAAGATAGTAGGTTCATTCCCAGATGGAGAGGGGATGGATAAGACTACATGGCTTCTGAAATTCCCCCCAAATTTGAGATTCTAAGATAATTCTTTAGCCTCAAGATTACAGCTGATGTTAAGATCATACATGTAAAACTTTGTTGAATTAGAAGGAGGAGAACAAAGACAGGCAGAAATGGATATATAAAGAAGAATATCTTGTCTAACATAGGGGATTTTAACATTCCTCATTCTCTTCTGAGTTACTCCTTCTATTTTCATCTTCTGTTCTGTTCTTAGAAAGATTGAATCTAGTCTTGGGAGAGGAAATCATAAAGGAGGGAAAAAACCCACCTGTGCAAAAATTTTTGCAATAGCTTTTTGTGATAGTAATGAATCAGAAAATGGGTAGATGCTCATCACTTGGGGAATGGCTGAGTAAATTGTAGTGGAATGTGTAATGGTATTATTGTTCTATAAAAATGATAAGAAATGAAGGAAGGAAGGAAGGAAGGAAGGAAGGAAGGAAGGAAGGAAGGAAGGAAGGAAGGAAGGAAGGAAGGAAGGAAGGAAGGAAGGAAGGAAGGAAGGAAGGAAGGAAGGAAGGAAAAAACTAGCCTTGGGAGAGATGTAGCCAAAGCCCTCAAAGATACCCATAAGAGTAATCAGCGTATGCCAGAAGCTAAAATTCTCCAATTAAAATAGAGTAGCTAAAAACTTTTGCTCAGAAAGGGTAAAGATTCCTTCAAACAAGGCTGTCTGTCTAGAATACTCCAGCTCTACTAATAAGTCTTTCTTGTTCCCCTTCCTCCTATTACTTTGATGGCCCAAGGGTGTTGAGACTACCTTTATCAGAACACAGTATATAGTATTCTGGCCCCTCTTGCTACATTTAGCTCCTTTGGCTGTCATTAAAGGAAGTTGATTGACTCTACATAAAAGCAGTTTTCCAATCTTAAAACACTATATAAAAATTTGTTATTGTTGCTTTATTTTTTATTACTATTTCTCTGTGTAAGTGGAGTTGACATATAACACCATTTGAGAAGTTATAAAAAGCTTTAATTAAAAAAAGAAAAGAAAAGAAAAGAAAAAATGAAAAAAATACATCCAAAACCTTGTATTCCAAATTTTTTCTATCTTCCTTCTCCCCACCCCATCCCTTAGATTGCAAGTAATTCAATATGTTAAACATGTTTCCACAATTATTATGCTGCACCAAAATAACAGATCAAAAAAGAAAAAATGACAATAAAGATGAAAATACTATGTTGTGAATCACACTCTGTACCCACAGACCTCTTTCTGGATGCAGATGGCTCTCTCCATCACAAATCCATTGGAACTGGTCTGAATCTCCTCACTGTTGAAAAGATCCACATCCATCAGAGTTAATCATCATATAATCTTGTTGCTGTACACTGTTCTCTTGCTTCTATTCACTTCACTTAGCATTAGTTCATGTAAATCTCTCTAGACTTTTCTGAAATCATCCTGCTGTTTGTTTCTTATAGAATGATAATATTGATTAAACTTTCTAACAATTATCTCCAATTTATCCTATCTATGTCTTGTTTATGCATAGTTATTTGCATGTTATTTCTCCTACTAGGTTGTGAATTCCTTGAGAGAAGAGACTATCTTTTTTTTTCTTTGTATCCCCAGAACCCAGCATATAGTAGGTATTTATATATGCTTGTTGACTAATTAACATTTCTGCCAAAGAGTGAGAAGCATATTTCATCATCATTCTTTTGGAGTCATAGATGGAGATAGAAATTTTAAATCTTAAGAAATTGTTTTTCTTTACAATGATATAATAATTGCATAAATCTCATCCTAGTTCTACTCATTTCACTCCTGTATCAGTTTAGGCAAGTTTTTCTAGTTTATTTCTGAATCTACTCTTTTTATAATTTCTTATCGTATAAAAATATTCCATTACATTTATATAAAATTTGTTTAGTCATTCCCCAGTTGATAGACACGTCCTTAGTTTCCAGTCATTTCTTACAATAAAAATTCACTGGAAATATTTCAGCAAAAGCTCGATGCCCTTTTGGCTGATATATTGTAGAATAGATTCTTCAATATGGATTGGACAAAATGTTCTCTAAGGTCCCTTCTAACTGAAACTCTGTGATTCTATGTATTACTCCTTTGAGCTTAGACTATTATGTTTCTGGAAAGACACTTTAGTATGTATATGTTACATGGGAAGGAGAAGGATATCTTATTAACTTTTTAGTAATCAATACTCCCTATAACACATTAGAATCAATTTAGCTTCAGTGTACTTTGGCTAGTAGAAAATAAATGTAGACAATAGGAAGGAGGACATCATGAAATTTAATTCAGGCACAGTGCTGAGCACTTGATAATATTTAATTGATATTAGTTTAATTGATAATAGTAAATTGAATTAAACTAATTGACAGGACTAAGGCTAGGCCCTTGCAACATGACAACAGAGATTTCCTTCAGGTTGATACAGATCCTATTAATATTAATTAATATTGGGCACAGCTCAATAACCATTAACAAATCTCTCTGTTTGTACTATTAACTAGCCTGTCATCAAACTAAAGAAATTTTTGTCAAATTCCTTGCTAAAATTCAGATATACTCTATGAATATCATTTCCTTCATCTACCAAAATAATAACATCAGTATATAATAAAATGAAGTCAGTTTGCTTCGGTTTGTTCTTAGTTTAGAATGAAAAGTATAAAACTAAGAGAAATTTTTATATCATAACATCACTGTAAAAATAAGTTTGAAAGATTAAGAATTCTGATCAACAAAGAAAGAAAAAGAAGAAAGAAAAGAGGTGGAGAAAGGAGAGAGACAGAAGGAGAGAAAGTGCCAATGTGAGCATTTGTTTTGCTTAATTTTGCAAATTTATTACAAGAGTTTTGTTTCAGGATTTTCCCCTCAATGGTAATGAAGGGAATTGCAAAGAAAGAGAAATTGGATTTTTGTTCATTGAAAAAAAATAATTAAATTTTTTTAAACTTGAGTTTTCAATCCTGTCAAATTTGGCTCTTTCTCACTTTTGTTCCTTTCTCTCTGCATCCCACCCACCATCCCATCCCAGTTCATGCTTTTGTCACCTCTCCCCCACTACCCCAATAGCCTACTAATTGTTCTCTCTGCTTCCAGACTCTCCTCTCCCCAATCCATCCTCCCCACAGCTGCCAAAGTAATTTTCCTTAAGCACAGGTCTAACCACATCGCTGCTGTGCTCAATAAACAACAACAGCTTCCTACTGCCTCTAGGATAAAATATAAACACCTCTGTTTGGCTTTTAAAACCCTTCATGGCTTGTCCCTAACCTATATTTCCAATCTCATTATCCATTCATTGCTCCCCTTCCCACATTCCATGAGCCAGCTAAACTGGTCTCTTTATTCCTTACTCAGTATTCTTCATCTCCCATCCCTCTCTGCAAGGAAAGCACTCCCTTCTCATAGTCTCATAGAATCCCTCACTTCAAGACTCAAGTCAAATGCAGTACTGTCTTCTACATAAAGTAGAACTACTGGTACCCTCCTTCCCTATGTACCCTATGTAACTTCCACCCATTTTTGTACTTGTTTTATATATAATTACAAAAATGCGTATATTCATATTGTAGTATATGTACATACACACACACACACACACACACACACACACACACACACACATGTGTATATATTCTCTGTCCCCAGTGGAAGGTAAACTCTTTGAGAGCAGAACTGTTTTATTTTTTATCGTTGTATTTTTATAACCCAAACCTCAAAGCCAAAGAGAGTCTGCCCTGCTCCTTACAAGGGACATAGCTTTGATCTCCACCAGTGAGGAAACAGTACCAATGGACTTTGAGACTTGGGTTACATTGATTATTTCCAGCACTCAGATGGTTCATGGCACAAATTGAGCACTCAATAAATGTTTATTTGTTGAATGGATGATTAATTCCCCACCTCTCTACATTTGCACAAGTCATCCCAATACACAATCACAAGGCAATCTTTCCTTATCTCTCTACCTTTCAGAATCTTCATCTTCCTTCCTGGTTCCACTAATGTGCTAGGTCCTGGATGAAGCCTTTTTAAAATCCCCTCCAAGAAATATCTGTGCTTTCTTTCTCTCTCTTTTTTTTTTTAATTACCCTGAGCTTACCTGTCTTTATAAAAAATCATGTTTTATGATACTTTTATAGAGCCATCTCCACCCGCCCCACCCAGTGTAGCATAAACCTGAGAACAGGCGAATTAGATTGATATATTACTACTATCTTATAGGGCGGTTGTAAGGAAAATGATGTACAAATATTAAAACATTACATATATATACATATATGTATATGTAAAATAGATATGTGATGGCGTTTATTGTTTGCATTAAGCAGAACTAAATAAGATTGTAAAAGGAAAAAAAAAGTATGTTAGCATAATAATAAAAATAATTGATATATATGTGTCTGTGTGTATTTTGTCTCCTCACAAGAGCCCTGTGACATGGATAGCAGAGGTGTTTTTATCACCATTACACCACACATGAAGTACTCCTGTGGTACAATAACTCCCACATGTCCCAAAATGTAAGAGAAGAGAGAGGAATCCAAGAGTTAACTCTTATCTCCTCTTCCTCTTCATCCTGGCTTTCTAATTCACGCCCACAATAGTCTAGGGGAAACTTAGGGTTTCAGATTACAGGCCTCATTCTTTGTTTGGTATTTCTCCTTTTTACCTGGAACTAGCCTAGAAAGCTCTCACCTTCAGGTTTAGGAGTTGAGGAAAGGTTTTATTGTCACTTCCCAGCTCAGGCCTGCCTTTGCTGTGCTAGGAAAGCCTACTTCATTCTTCTAGACTGTCCACTCCCATCTTCCATTATCCTTATAAGACACACAGAGAATATTGGCCACAAATATATTTTATACAACACTGGAATAAATGGTGGCAAAAGTATGGACAGAAATCACAGAGTGAAAGGGAAACAGCTGTATATAACAGAACAGATTTTGATTGCTTCCATAGGAGCCCAGTCTTTCCTGTGTTAACTCCTGCTTATCGAGGGAAAATTTCTGGAGCAGAGAGGAAATTAATGGCACTTATCTTCTCCCCATCTCAGGCCATGAAAGGAGGAGGTATTTGTCATTAAGAGCCACCCAGCCTGGTCCCTGACACCAGGACGGCTGCTGGACTAGCAATAAGACTTCTTTCCGGGTAGTTGAAGGAAATAGGAGATCTGGTGCTGAGTGCTTGACTCTGCCAAAAACCACGGGACCCTGAGGTGCAGAGGACCTGACTTTCCACCCCTGGGGTGTAACTTTCTCCTCCTTCTCCCCAGAGTTCTCTACAAACAGAAGTGCTGTTGTTCAGTCACGTCCTACTCCTCCTGTGAGACAGAGCACGTCTATAACTATCCGTGGGATTTTCCTGGCAGAGGTGCTAGAAGGGGGTTAAGTTAGACAGGGTTAAATGACTTACTCAGGGTCACATAGCTAGTAGGTGTCTGAGGTCACATTTCAACAGAGGTTTTTCTGACTCCAGACCCATAATTGAGCCATCTATGGGATGAGTACCTCCAGGGGAGTTTTTCCTAGCATGTGACCTCTGTAGCTGTAAATATATCTTCTTCTTCATGGTTATACCAATACAAGATCCACATTTATACCATTTTACAAAACGTAGGTTTGCAGAGCTGGGAGGGTCAAATAATTACAGATTTAAATCTAGAAGGAACTTTAGAGTTCATCTAATACAATCCTCTCATTTTACTGAAAAACTTTTTTTTTTAATTACACTTTACTGGGAAACTGAGGCCCAGAGAAAGTTTAGTCGCTTGTCTGAGGTCACACAGTCAAACTCCAAACCCAATCCAAAGTCTCCAATCTTTCCATTGAATCACATGGTGTCACATGGCCCAACCCTTTTACATTACAGAAAAGAAAGCAGGACCCCAGCAGCTAAGCACATTGTCCAGGATCATACAGCTGGTCACCATCCAGGTTTAGCATACTATTTGTTATATAAAACTCCCCTCCCTGTACCCATTCTCATCCTTCCTTCTCAGGGATGAAGAGATCTCCTATTTTCCTGAAAAACAAACAGCACAAAACAAAAAACAACCCAGAGGCCATCCCTTGAGAGTGTTTTCTAGTACTCCCTCTTATAGTGCTGGCTCTCTCTCCCTTTTCTTTCTCTCTCTCCATCTCTTCATCTCTCTGAGTCCCTGTCTGTCTCTGTCTGAATTCCTATCTCTTTCTCTGTCTGAGTCCCTGTCTGTCTCTGTCTGAATTCCTATCTCTTTCTCTGACTGTCTCTGTCTCTCTCTCTCTGTCTCTCTCAGTGTGTCTCTGTCTTTTTCTCTCTGTGTGAATGTGTATCTCTCTGTCTCTCTGTCAAAATATTTCATTCATCTCAGACATAAAAAGCTTATAGTGGCCCAGGGGCCCAAAGAGAACAGGATATTAATAAATCTGATGGCTACAATTTCAATATTTATATATAATTTCAATATTTATATATAATTTCAATACTTTGCATATAATTTCAATACTTTGCATATAATTTCAATATTTATATATAATTTCAATACTTTGCATATAATTTCAATATTTATATATAATTTCAATATTTTATATATAAAGATTAGGGAGGGGTAGTGAAGCTGTTAAGACTGAAAATCTCCTTAATGTGAAAGAAATCATAGGCTAAATATCCATAGATCATAATTAAAGGAAAAACAAACATAGATATTGAAATATCATAGACTTGCATTTTATTTTTTTAAACTAATGATAGAAATGTCCTTTTGTTTATGAAAACAAACTACCCAGTTCTCAGAGTGGGCCTAGTGGTTCTGAGTATGCTAATTATGAGATTTTCCAAATTGAAATCTAGCAAACATTAATCACTTGTCACGTGTTCAGCAGCACGGTGCAGGACAGAGAACTGGCCTTGCAACCAGAAAGACTTGTGTGTGTATATATATATATATATAGTGTGTGTGTGTGTGTATATATATATATGCGCCTCTGGCTGTGTGACCTGGATCTGGTCACTTAATCTCTCTCTCCCAGGCTGGAAATGACCGGGAAAGCGCAGACCTGATCAGTATGGGGATTTTCCTCTTAGATCAAGGAACTCACAGCCCTGACCACACGCCTCTCCTCCGAAGCTCCGGGCTTCGGAAGACAGCAGCGGGAAGCGGGAATCTGCCCCCCTGGATGTGCAGAGGGTTGGGGATGGGGTGGGGAAGGGAGGTATTGGAAGGAGGATGACCGCGATCCCCGGAGAAGCACTACTGCGGACGGTGGAGTCCGCGGCTCGGCCCATAGCCTCCCCTGATTTCTCCAGCCCCCCCGGCCCGGACCCCGAAGAGAACTTTCCCCAGAGGCCCCGCGTGGGCCGCAGGGCTCGCGCAGCAGAGCCGCGGGGATGCTCCCAGCCCTGCCTCTCCCTGCGGCTGCAGCAGCCGCTCCACAGCCGGGGGCTCGGCGGGCCCTCCTCTCCCTGGGGGGCGTGGGCGGGCCGCTCGGACTCAGGATGGAAGAGGAGCCTGGGCGGCCGAGGTCGGCCCCCGTCCTCCGAGGCCGGGGACAGGTTGTTTGAGGTAGAAGGGGACTTGGGCTAGGTGCCTTCCGGTCCCCGCCCTCCGCTCATGAATATGCAGCTTGTCCCCGCCGGGGCTCCCGTTTCTGCCGTTCACACAAAAGGAAGGGAATCTCTTCTTTTCTCTCCTCCTCTCTCCGGGTTTCTCCACCCACCCCGAGTCTGCCGCTAGTGTACATTGCAGTGCCTCCGTGTGTGCGCGCGTGAGAGAGCGCGGGCGCGGGGCGCGGACTGCCCGAGGATTGTTTTCAGGTGCTTTCTCTGCTGGACCCTCCCAGATCCGTCCTGCCCCCCGGCAGCAGAAAGGCGTGCTTTATGAATGAGCGAGGCTCCCTCAGCGGCGGATACCGTCTCTGGCTCCGGAGAGGGTGAGGCAGGAGAGCGACAAAGGGACCGGCACGGGAGGAAGGCTGGACTCCTATGCCTTGGTGGGAAGAATCAGACACCAGCACCCACTGAAGAGCGCGCGGCCCCCGCTCCCCCGCGGCCCTGTCCCTGGAGCCGTTCTGTATGGTCATCACAAAGGTAAGGAGTCTCCCGGGAGGACTCGGGGCTGGCAGTGAGACGGGGGATGAGGAGGGGAGCTGCCCCACCTGCTTAGCATCCCGGAGCCTGGGGGAGCCCGGGGGAGCCCGGCATCCGCGCCGGGTCTTTCCGGCCACCGAGGCTGCTTTCATTCTCCGCGTCTGCGGAAAGAGTAAGAACTGATGCACTCGGACCTGCTGATGCTTAGGGAGGCTCTTGGCTCCGGCCGCCTCCTCAAACTTTGAACCTCCCCTCTGAGAGAGATGCTGCTGCTTTGGGGAGGGCGGCGCTGTCCTGAGGAGCTAAGGGCGCTTTCGGCCGCTCTCCCGGGAGGGGTCCGTGCCCCTTTGCTCCCGTCCGGGATAAATCCGCATGTGCACCACTGGTTGCCTCCCGGCCCAGAGGAGCAGCCCTCCCAGTGTGTGTGGTGTTTTCTCTGATGTGGTTAAATCATACCACACGGGCCCCGGGCCTGGGCTGCGGAGAGCGAGGGGGCTCCTTGGGAAAGCTGACCCCCGGTCCTGCGGCCCCGGAAATTGGCGGAGGACGTGAGGGGTTATAATGGTGCAGGTTCTGCTGTGTCACGGTGGCCTGCATTATCGGGGGAGAGGCAGGAGGGGGAGTGCGGGGGACCCCGTAAAACTTGTAATGGCTCTTCAGTCCCCTTCAGCCAAGCACCTCGGCTTTCACCTGCGTCCGCGTGAGCCGGGGCAGACAAAACAAACCAGAAGACCCCCGTTCCCCCTTGTGAAACGAACGAACATTTCCTAGCATCGGTCCGTGCTGCTCAGTACCATCTGTGTAAAACCTATCATTTAAGTTCTGACAGACAGACTGATGGGCAGCGTGTGTGTGTGTGTGTGTATGTGTGTCTGGAGAGTTAAACTTCTCAATTTCCTAGAAATCCATTAATGCATTGGAGTGGCTATGTTCATCATTACTCTTGTTATTTATCAATTTTATAAATGATTAATCAATAAATTTATTCACGATATTAATTTTATTAATAATAAATATGTATTTATTTTAATAAATAATTATTTGTTAATTTACATTTAGGCGGTCATGTTTACTTTATAAAAAACTTTCACACATTATCTCATTTAGCCTCTAGCTTTTGCCATCCGTGTCTGAAGCACGGTTGGGAAACTCATTTTTGAGCTGGCAGTGGGAGGGGGGAGAAAGTCAAAGAAACAGCCCTGTTTCCGTGCCTTTGATCCCCTCCCATCAGCTTCCCAAGTACTAATCCTTAATGGGAATGAAATGCTTCAGTGCCTTCACCCCACAAATCACACGTGCCTGAGTCAGGACACAAACTCAATTTTCTGCCTCGAATGCTCCTTCCACGGGCCTGGGTACTGAAATCCCATTTTTATTCCTTCCTGGCCGAGGCAGGAGGAGGATGACTGCTGGAGAGACTCCAGCTGCTCCTAACGGTGATGTCTCAGGGAGTAAATGCGGCCCCTTCTGAGGAGAGCAGCTCCGGGATAGTCCCGTGGCCCTCGGGACCGCTGAGCCTGAGGAGCACCCCTTGGCTTCCTCCGCCAGGAGCGGCTGGGCCATAGACGCAGACTAGAAACGCTCACCAGGAACTAACTTGTTTTCTTCTCTCACATGAGTAGAGATGGGGGAGGGGAAGGAGAAGGAGCAGAAAGAAGTTACTCACCCAACAGGAAGCATCTTCTCCGTGTCCCGTGTCTCTAGGGGAGAGGCACAAGTGGGGTACTCCAGGCCATGGCTTTTCCCTGCTTTGCTAGATTGTGCATTCTTTTTCCTAACAGAAATAGGCCCCCATCTCACCAGCTTTTCCAAAATGCAGCTTCACCCTAAATTCTATATTCGGTTTTTGCCTCTAAAAATGGCTAAATGCAGAACCTAGAATAAGAGTAGGCAACATAGGCGCCTCAGGAAGGAAGTGGGGTCACAATGAAGCGTACCTTCTACAGATTTTATTAATATATTTTGTTTTTACATCACCTCAATTTCCCCATATCCTTCCTCTTTCTGCCTCCAAAAGCCTCCCTTATAGCAAAAAAAAAAAAAAAAAAAAAAAAAAAAATCTAAAGAAAAAAGAGAAAAATTCAGCAAAACTGATCAAAACATTGAAAAAAATTCTAACATTATAGGTTATATTCCATGCCTAGAGATCCTCTTCCCCCATCTCTGCAAAGGAGTTGGGAGAGGCACTTTTTTGGACCAGACTTATTCCTCGTCATTTTTCAGTATGCATTTTTTTTCTTTTCAGAACATATGCATGTATACTTTTTTCAACATTGACCCTTGCAAAACCTTGTGGTACAAATTTTCCCCTCCTTCTTTGCCCTCCTCCCCATATGGCTCGTAATCCAATACATGTTAAACATGTTAAAGTATATGTTGAATCCAATATATGTATGTATACATAGTTACAATATGCATTTTCAATGATTTTGTGATCATTCTTTCCATGTGCTCTATTATTACTATTATTTTTAATAACCCCTCAGATGCTTTTTGCAAAATTTTGGCTCTCCCTGGCACAGAGATATTTATTTTATGAGATATCAAACAACTTACATGGCACCGAAGGGAGAGAGACTCTGATGGCCGCTAACAGAAAGGGAGCACTCAAGTGCCTTGCCCAGATTTGTACAACATCCATCTGTTGGTTCAGCACTTTCTTCTGATATATAGGCACTTGGAAAAGTGCACCAGAATTACAATTTCCCTTCTAATAGTTATCGTGGGAGGGGAATAATGAATGGAAAGTATGCCTATTATTGAACCAGTATAATTCTCTTCAGACTTGAAAGCGTGAGAGAGAACTACTTCCCTCCAAGAAACCTAAGAAGTATTCATAAGTCACGGAGGCAGGAAGATGGGCTGGGGGGAGGGGGACTCCAGAAAATGGCCTGCTGTCTCCCTGTCCCTCATCATTAATACTCCCATTTGTGGCTATAGGCCTGGAACTATGAGCGTGGTTCCAGGAACTGGTGCAGGTATAAACACTTAAAAACACACAGTCCCTGCCTTCTTGGAGCCTACAGTTTAGCAATAATCTAGCTCAGCATGTCAAATAGCCTCCAGGATAGAATTGCAACCAGGAATTAAAATATGAACCTCACCTATTAGCCACTATAAAACATTTGGCTTGGGTAAAAAAAAAAAAAATTTTTTTCCTGATGAAGGGAACTTGTAGAGACAGAGGAGAGAAAATCATTCCTTTTCGATTTTTCTGCCACTTCCCTAGATAAACAGGAGGAGCTATCTCCATTTCCTACCTCCCCCCACCTTCCCTCCAGCTGACTTGCCACTAGGCCAGAATCCATGCCCTGAGGACTTTGTCCTTTCATCTCTCTGGGTCCTGTTGGTCTGGGTGAGTCTGTCCCAGAGCCATCATCTTCTCCCTAGCTCCCTTGATGGAGTTTGCTTTGCCCCCCTCCTCCAGCTCCATTTTCCATTTCTGGAACCATAATCAAGTTAGTTATTGACAATTCTCCTAGAAAGGATGTGTCAATCCATTCCCAAATGACTTTATTCACCAACCCAGTAATTTTCCAAATCAAAAAAAAAAAAAAAAAAATATATATATATATATATATATATATATATATATATATATATATATATATGAAGTAGGTAGAGATTCCCTTAATATTATATGTTCCCCTCTCATCTCAAGCACTTCTGCAGTATAGATCAAATGCGGAGATCAAGGGAAAATGTTTGAGAGCACCTTTTAGTCTCTAATGGAATCTTACCATTAATAGGCTGAATCTTGTACTTAGAAAAACTCTTAAGTCACTCAATCCACCTTTACTACCACTCACCACTTCTTTCTTCATTCCCTTCATAATGATTATCTTCTCTAGGATTTCTTGAATAATCAAATCTTAAAAATGACTGATAACACCTCCTTTGATTCTGAAGGGTACCATACAGTATAAGGACCAAGTCTTGCTAAGTGAGTGCTGAAGCCATGACATTTCTAGAGTAAATGAGAATGTATTTTTTCCCTTCTTGATAGAAATCATCTGAAGATATGTGAAAGAATTAATTTCACTCATTTAAATTCACTGTATCCTTTTTATTGAAGACAGCATAACACAATATTTTTTATTTTATACTTTGATACCAAATTAAAGAGTATTTTCATATACACAACATAAGAGTATTCTATAACCAAGTATGAATCTCCATTTTTTCCTACTTATTCTTTTAAAAATCATTTAATAAATTTTATATGTTACTTTCAAAATTTTTACTTATCTGTGTCTCTTCTGAACTTCCTTCTATCCTCTTTTGTGCATTTGAAAAATTGTTATAATGGCATTCTTGGAGGGGAAGGGTTATCACTATTATTAATGCCTCTTTCCCTATAACCTCTCTCCAATTTATTTACAGAAAGAAACCTTTATAACAATATAGTAAAATAAAATAAATCCACACTTACAAAAAATACATCTTTTTTGTTTTAGAATGAACACAAATCTAATGTTCTAAGAGAAACATCCTCACTAGACGAAAATTATAATGACCTTGACTTCCTACAGTGAATTTCCAAGTTAGACTAGACTCATAGACCATTCAGCCCAACAAAAATCCCTTCAATGGATGCTCATTAATTGGGGAATGCCTAAATAAATTATGGTATGTGATCATAATGGAATATTATTGTTTTATAAGAAATGATGAGCAGGACATTATCAGAAAAACCTAAAAAAGGCCTCTTTGAGCTCAAGCAAAGTGAACATAGTAGTAACTAAGTTGTGGGATGATCAGCTGTGAATGACTTCTCAATTCTCAGCAATACTATGATCCAAGACTACTCTGAAAGACTTATGATGAAAGAGAAAGAACTGATTGTATCTGAATACAGAAACTATATTTTTTTCAACTTCACATAACTTCACATGTACCTTCTCATTGTGGTGGGGGGGAAGAAGGGAGAGAATCTAGAACTCTACGTTTTAAAAACAAATGTAAAAATCATTTTACATATAACTAGGGAAAATAAAAAAAATATTCTAACATAAAAATCCGTTCTGTAAGATCTCATATCAAGTTGAGAATTGAAGAATGTTAGCCTGAAAACATTGATGAGGAACTTATCTCTTAAGAAAGACTATTTTCTCACTCTGAATATTAGGATTCTATTTATTCAATCTAAACTAACTAGCATTTGTCCTTTTTTTTTTTTTTTTTTGGTTGCCCTATCACATTGTTGATTCATGTTGAGTTTGTTATCTGCTCAGTGCTTTAGGAATATATTGCAAATTGACTGTCATCCCTTTATAAATGAGTACAGACTGTTTTCACGCTTTCATAAGCAAATGCAAAAGATTTATATGCTACATAAATCTTGTTACCTCCTTGCTACCTTGTGCTCTTGCCTAGACCAGTCACTGTTTTTAGCACATGGCATATTTTGGCTGTTGAGCTACGGTATTTTTTACTAGCTACAGTGTGATGCCTGGAGTCAGAACTGCCCTGAAGTCAGTAAGCTCTAGCTTCAAGTTTTATCTCTGATGCACACAAGTTACATGATCCTAAGCAATTTACTTAATCCTTCAATGCCCAGCATAACTATAAGACTTAAATTGCAGAACAGTTGCTGATTGCCAGAGGATTTCCTCATTAGGAATTCTCTATACCAGTAAAATCACAGGTCTAGACCAGAGTCACTTTTCAACATTGTGTATCTTATGAAATGCTCAGCCTGGAATCAAGAAGACTCATCTTCCTGAGTTCATCCTATAGCCATGTGACTCTGGGCAAATCACTTAATTCCATTTGCCTCAGTTTCCTCATCTCTTAAAAGGGCTGGAGAAAGAACTGGTAACCCACCTCTCCACCTCAATATCTTTGCCAAGAAAATTTCAGCAAGGGTTATAAAGAATTGGATAGACATGACTGAAAATGACTAAACAAAACAATAAGATGCTAATGTAGAATACTAATATAACTAGAAAAGTACTTAGAAAAACATCTACCCCAATCCCCTCATTTTATAAATGGGGAAACTGAGGCATGGAGATTTTTTTAAGTGACTTCCCCAGGTCATACATAAGGTCTTTAAGTTCTAGATCTAGAACTTGAATCTTTTGGGGGCTCTAAATCCCACCCTTAAATTTTTCATAACAATTTATAAGAATATCTCTATCATATTTTATTATGCTTCCTGACATGATAGTTCTCTGTATCCCTGTCTTTCTTTTATCATAAATACCTAGAAAACAGCATAGAATTTTAGTAAGAATCAAGGATTTCTTTCTTGACTCTGATACATACTAGTTATATAGTACTAGATAAACCACTTTATATCTCTCTGTTTCTTTTTTAAATTTTTATTAATTTATATTTTATAACAGCTTTTTATTTTTCAAAATACATGCAAAGGTAATTTTCAACATTCACCCTTGCAAAACCTTCTGTTCCAAATTTTTATCCCTCCCTTCTTCTTTCCTCCCTCCCCTAGACAGCAAGTAATCCAACATAGATTAACCATATATAATTCTTTTAAACACATTTCCACCTTCATTGTGCTTAAACCTCAGTTTCTTAATCTATGAAATGGAGTTAATAGCAGTTTGCCACTTGTTTTATTGGTTGTTGTAAGGAAAGCATTTTGTATAGTGCTTGAAGTACTATAAAAATGTAAAGTGTTATTGTTAATAGCTATCTTTGTATGTCTAGTAATATATATATATATATATATATATATATACATATATATATATATATATATATATAAGGCCATGTACATAATAGGTGCCTATATATGTTCCTTGAATTAAATTGTTTTAATTGATACTTGACAGCTTTTAGCCTGTAAACTCTTGAGTGATAGAGACTGTGTGGCATTTGAGTATCCGTATATCTATATACAAGTAGCATATAAAGCTACTATAATATACTGCAATATGGCATATATTTATATATTCAATATCTAATATTTTCTTATAGCTCTTTCCCCACTATTCTCATTCTCACTCTCAAGTCCCATCTGGTTGGTGACCTGAGTACAATGATCACCTAGCCAACTATCTGAATGGGCCAGAAGCTAGGAGTACCTGGTTTATCTTATACTAAATGAGTTTTTCCATGTAATTTTGCTTTAAAGAAAAATAAATTCAAGGAGCTTTGAAGATTGAAGTCATAAGGGATCCATTGACAGAGAGAGTCATGTAAAAATCCCTTTTTGTCTGCTCCTTGCAATTTTCTCATATATGCATTTACTATATTGTATTTTGACTGGGTGGAAAGCAAATTAGATACTTTGCATCTTCCGATGCTTCCTTTAAAATAAAAATCCCGTGCCTGTGTCTCTGTGGAGACCGAGAGGTTTTGAGTGTATTTTGTGTGATCATTCTGAGACCCCAATCTTGTTGATTTTCCACTCTGTCCGTACAACTCTCCTAGTTCTACCCTTCCCTTCTCCTTCCCCCACCCCCTTCTCTCTTCCATTCAGAGCCAAAGCAATGCTGGAAACAGGGCCCATTCCACCTGGTTAATTAAGCTTGCAAGGCCTTCCCTGTGACAGCTGCAGAGCCGGTCCCCTTGCAGGGGGAGAGTGAAGGGAATTGTCCCCTTCATCATTAAGACAGCAGCAACAAGCTGTTTGCCAGTCAGACTCAACCGTGTTGAACAAGCCTCCTGCTGTATGTTTGCTCTGACAACCCTGAACATGCTCCCACTGTTGCATGTTCATTAAGCTCGTGAATAAGATGAAGCCTTTCCTTGAAGATGCAAAGCACAGTGCTGAGGAATTATCTCTGGCACTGAAATGGTTTCACCTCTGGGAACTGAGTTGGTCCCATGAGGCAAGGGGAAAACTGTTGTGTTGTTGTTAGCAAGAAACAGATTCTTAAATAGGCCATGGAGGTAATTAAAGTTGAGGGTTGTTTTTTCTCCTAAAGTCTTTTTACAAATAGTAAGTTTTTTTGTGATTCTACCAATGCAGGTCAGTATCTTTTCTGTTTAGATTCTAAACGAGTTGTCTAAATTACTGAGAATAAATGATTTGTCCAGGATTATGTACATGGCCAGTATGTACCAGATCAGAGGTAGGGAGGGGCTTTCTATCCACTGATACAAGTTTCTTCACAAGCACTGGAGATAAAAACACAAAAGTAAACTGTGCATGCTCTTGTTAAGGAACCCCCTGAACTTGTCTTCTTGAGTTGCCATGTTTACCAGAAACACTGGACCTGGAGTGTTCAGGAGGCCTTGGCTGTATCCAGATTGAAACCCCACCTTGAGATAATGTAATTTATTATTTGGACTCCAACCTGTACTCCCCGTGTGTTCCTTGCTACAGTTGGTTAATACTCTCAAGAAGGTTATTTTCTAACAGGGGAAGTAGCATATATTCATAAAGGGTATATAGAGACTATATATAAAAAATTAATGCAAAGTATTTGGAAAGGGTAATGTTCTTTCTAGCAGTTGGGAGACCAAGAAGCCTTTGTGAGGAAAATGATAAATATTTGAGCTGAATCTTCAAGGTAACCAGGGATACCATACATATATGTGTGTGTGTGTGTGTGTGTGTGTGTGTGTGTGTGTGTGTATTCCTATCCCTATTCCCACAGTTAGAACTTTTAACTAATTCTATAAAGAATTAAGAAGGATAGTATGGAATAATTGAAGGAGCACAGGACTTAAAATCAGAAGTTAGATTCAAGTGCTGGCTTTTCCACTTACTAGCTATATAACCACAGGTGATTTGCTTTATTTTTCTGAACTTCTTCAGTAAAATGAGTATTCAAATAATTCCCTCATAGAGATATGAGGAATATGTTTTGTGAACTGGACAGATAGATAAATAGGAATCCTTGTTGCTAATTATGAAAAGAGAGGACAAGGAGGAAATAACCCTGTGATACAGAAAGTTTGGGGTTCTATCATCCTGCATTTTGAAGGAAGAATAAAATTCAAAGGAAGGTTTTATGGTTAAGTATATTTTATGTCACCATGACATCTTGTGAAAAATTAAAGAACTTTGCTACATGCCCTGAAGTGTCATAAGCCTCCTTCCAGATTAAGGCTGTTCTGGTCAAGTTAAATGAAACTTTTTGAATTTGAAGCTAGAATATCTGGGTTCCAAGCTCCCAACTTATTAATAGAAAGGGGTAGTCTGTTGTAGATCTTGTCCAAAGGACTTAGTTAATGCAATGATGTAAGATTAACAAAATCATAGATGTTCAGCTGGAAGTGATCTCAGGAGGCCATTCCCCTCATTTTACAAGTGAACAAAGTGAGGTCCAACGAGGTTACAAGTAGTAAATTTGAAGATCAAGATTTGAAACCTGGTCTTCTATCTCTGGACCTAGTAGTATCCACCTATTTTAATCTGTCTTCTACTTTGATCTAGATTCCAGGGACAACAGCATGTGACAAATGATTATACACAATTATAACAAGATTTTTGTTTTTTCTCAATTGAGGGAGAGGTAGATGGAAGGGAAAAAAGTGGATTTCTGTTGACTGAAAAATCTTTAAAAGTGTAAAAGTTGTAAGTGTAGAGATAAGGAATATCTTTTCTATCTGGGGCCCCTGAACCATTGAAAGTAAAGTAAAGTTCACATAAATGAAAATCAATGTGTGATGTTTTTGTTTTGTGTAGAGAGAGGTGTAAAACATTTCATCCCCCCACTTTAAAAATTAAGGAAAAGAAACACAAAATTCATTTTACCAAAACACAACAAAGAACCATATAATTCATCTCTGTACATGCTGAGTTAAGAAAGAAGGTAGCAGAAAATGGAAGGGACAGAGAAAAGGAAAGGAGGAAGAGAGAGATAAAAATACAATGTCCACGTGGGTCAAAGCCTAAATAAACAAAAATCTCATTTGTTTATTAATTTGGCTTTAAATTTTTTTTTTAAATCATCAAACATTTTTTGCTTCTTCTAATACCTTCCCATATCCCTCTTGCAACAAATAAGCATAGTCCAGCAAAAAAAATTCCAACATTAGCTATTACAAAAATATCTGTCTCTTTATACATATATCACTCACCTCTTTATTTGGAGACAGGCAGCATTCTTCATCATTGGTCCTCTGGAATCATGTTTGATTGTTGCATTATTCATAATTCTTCAGTCTTTCAAAAATCATTCATTTTTACAGTAGTGTTGTTACAATATAAATTGTTCTCCTGATTCTGCTCACTTCACCCTGCATGGTTCATTTAAGTCTTCTCATCTCTTTCATCATTTCTTAAAGCACAATAGTATTCCCTTATATTCATATGCCACAATTTGTTAAACCATTCTCAAGTGATGTGCTCCATCCTTTAGTTTCCTGTTCTTTATTTGACATACAAAAAGAGATATTATGCATATTTTTGTACATACAGGACCTTTGCCTCTCATTTTTATTACTTTGGGACCTCAGTCAAAAGGTATTCACAGGTTAGTAATTGTGGGAGAATAGTTCCAAATTGCATTGCATGATGACTACTGGTTTACAGCTGCCCCAACAGTGTACCAATGTGTCCCTTTATGTGACTTTTAAACAACAGCAACAAGGACCAAAACACTAATGATTTCTATACTACCTACCTTATAGAGTTGTTATAAAGCTCAAACTCTTAAGTTCCTGGAGGTTGGGGCTAGTTTTCTGTCTTTATATTCTCCATGCTCCACCCCCAGCACCTAGCACAGTCCTTTACTTATAGGCATTTAATAAATGCTTCTTGGATTGGATAATATATATTATGTTTTTTGCAAACCTTTAAACACTATTTAAATATCAGAAAATTCCTAATTTAAATATCAGATGCTACTAAAGTACAGATTTGAATTGTGAAGGCCTTTATTTCCTCCTAGTCACCAAGTCTACAATTCAAAAAAAAAACTGTTACTGAATGGATTGTCCCTTGGCCGTGGTCACTTGATCCAAATGCACAGACTTAATGTAAATAAGTGGAATCTAGATTACATGTGATTTTTAAATAAGATAATACATAGCAATTACAGATTAGTAGTTGTCTATTTTTTAAAGATACCAGATTTAGAGTAGGAATAACAGGCATATCACTAGGCATATAGAGGTATTAAAAAGAAGCTAAGTAGAGTGGGAAAAGTCTTGGATCTTATTTCAGAAGACCTGAGTTCAAATTCCAGTCCTGCTATTTACTATTCATATAATCTCAAATTTAAGCAATTTGAGCCATAGTTCCTCATCTGGAAAGGGAGGATGTGGAACAAGAAGGTCTCAAAGGTCCCTTCAAACTCTAAATCTATGATCATCTTATTAGCCTTTAACTGGGGAAAAACAAATCCCCCCAAACTTTATCCTTCTTTTCTTTCTCTATTCTACTATGAAGCAAAATTCCCAACTCTTTCCATGAGAGAATAGTTCAGTACCTTGTACTCTCTTAGGAAATTTCTACATAGCTTCACAGTATAGTCAAAATTTCCCATGCGATTTTCTCATGAACCTGGCTTTCATTCTTCAACAAAAGAAACTTATCTGTGCCTACTTATTGATATCTCCAGAAAAGACCTTACTTAGTTCATCTTTCCTTGCAGGTGACCAGCCTGAGTTCTTTGCTTCTTTTCCACCCCTCCCTTTTTTTGGCAAGAGTAAAAAGTTAGCTTTCTGTTTTATGTACTTGATAAAATCTAGAAAAGGAAGAAAATGACGACTTGGGGGTGTGGCTACTGTGCTTCCAGTACCTGAAATTTTCCCAACAGGGTATTACACCATGGCATAGGTGGCAGCAGGAGAGGAATAGTTGGCAAGAAGTGGAAGAGCAGAGGCAAGATTACTTTAGAGAGATTGCACTGAGCTGAGCTGAGTTGGAATAAAAGGCTCAAGTGAAAACCAGAGCATGCAGAGAAGAAGACCAACAAGGAAAGCTGTGGATTGCATGACAAGCACCTGTAAGACAAAAACACCAAGGGGGCAGGAAGTTCACAGGGAATGTGGAGATCAAAGGGCAGAGAAAAAAACAGGCCCTAATAGCATTATTCTTTCTTTTCTCCCATGGGATATAGCCTCACTTATTTTCAAGAAATTTTATTATTTTATTTTCAAAACATATGTATAGATAGTTTTCAACATTCACCCTTGAAAAAATCTTGTGTTCCAAATTTTTTCTCTCCCTTCCTCCCCACCCTCTCCCTTAGATGGCAAGTAATCCAATCTGAGTTAAACATGTACAGTTCTTTTGTACATATTTTCACAATAATCCTTCTGTACAAGAAAAATTAGATCAAAAGGAAAAAAAAGAAAACAAAATGTAAGCAAACAACAAAAAAATGAAAATATTATGTTGTGAGCCATAGTCAGCCCCCACAGTCATCTCTGTGGGTGCAAATGGCTCTCTCCATCACAAGATCATTCAAACTGGCCTGCATCACCTTGTTTGCTGAAATTTAAAGGAAACTGAAACAGCTAACTAGTGAGTTCCCAAGATAGAATTTGAATCCATATCTTCCTGACTTCAAGCCTGGTATGCTTTTTATTATACATCATCACCTCTGTTTACAAGCATTTGACTCACTAAGAAAGTTAGCTGGCTGGCTCCTGAGTCAGCTGGGTTCTATTATGACCATACTAATTCTCTTCTTTTTTCAGTTCCCAAGCAATACAGTTGTGGTTTAACACGCCCAGCCTTTCTATCTCTCACTATCTCTAGAAATCTCTCCAGTTTCATGTTCATTGTTTCCATGGTATCATCTATCCATCTCATCCTTTTCCATTCCCTTTCCTGGTGCCTTCAATCTTTCTCCCCATTAGGGTCTTTTCCAGGAAGTCCCATCTTCTCATTATATGGCCAAAACTTCAGCTTCAGTGTTTGACCTCCCAGAGAATACTCTGAATTAATTTCTTTAAGTATGGACTGATTGGCTCTCGGTGCAAGGGACTCTCAAAAGCCTTCCCCAGCTCCACAGTTCAAAAGCGCTGATTCTGTGGCACTCAGCTTTCCTTAAAATCCAACTCTCACAGCCACATTTTGCCACTGGGAAAACCATAGCTTTGATTATACAGACTTTTTTTAATTAAGGTGATGCTTTTTCTTATTAGTATGCTGTCCATATTTGCCATAGCTTTCTTTCCAAGGAGCAAACATCTTTTAATTTCATGGTGGTTGTGCTGTCTGCAGTGATCTTTGAGCCCAAAAATATAAAATCTGACACTGCTTCTATTTATTCTCCTTCTAATTTGCCAGGAAGTGATAGCACCAGTTGCCAAGATCTTAGTTGTTGTTGTTGTTTTGTTTTTTTTTTTAATGTTAAACTTTTACATTCTCCCCCAAGAGGCTTCTTTACTTCTTTTTCTCTTTCTGCCATTACAGTGGTATCATTTCTATATCTGAAATGGCTGATTATTTTCCTGTCAACCTTAATTCCAGCTTTTGATTTCATCCAGCATGGCATTTCATATGATGCACTCTTCATGTAAGTTTAATAAATATAACTAACAAATAATAATAAATAAATAGAAAGAAATATACAGCCTTCTTGTACTCCTTTTCCAGTCTTAAACCAATCAGTTGTCCCATGCACAGTTCTAACTGTGGCCCACATTACAGGTTCCTTAGGAGATAAATTAAGATGGTCTGGTACTCCCATCTTTTTGAAGATTTATCATGTTTTGTTGTAATCCATACAGTCAAAATCTTTAGTATAATCAACAAAGCAAAAGTAGATTTTTTTCTGGATCTCATTTGCTATCTCCATAATCTAGGGAATGTTGGCAATTTGGTCTTTATTCCTCTTCTTCTCCAAAAATCAATCTGTTCTTTTGGTAATTTTTGGTTCACAAAATGCTGAAGCCTAGACTGCAGAAACTTAAGTGTAATCTTGCTGGTATAATGAAAATAATTGTTTGGTAATATGAATATTCTTGTTCATTGTTCTTCTTTAAGATTGGGGTGTAAATTGATCTTTTCCAATCCAGTGGCCATTGCTGAGTTTTCTAAATTTGCTGGTATAGTGAGTGCAATACTATACATCATCTTTTAGGATTTTAAAGGCAATACTGTAAGACTACAAAATCATAGATATTGCATTAGTAGTGGGAGTTTCCTTATTGAAAGTTTTCTATGACATCAGAAATAAAGGTCAGATCCAAAAAAAAGAATAAATAACTTTTCCTACTATCCCAGTATGAACCATTCTGCAAATATTATCATCTTACTTTATAGTAAGACTAGAGTAAGCCTCCAAAGATATCCAATCGGTGTCAGACTGGGAGTCATTTGACTAGGTATACTTACTCTGAGAACAGTTTTTTTCCACTAAACTGTGGATTGTATTGTTCAGTCATTTTTCAATTGTGCCTGGCTTTTTGTGACTCTATATAAGGTTTTCTTAGCAAAAATACTAGAATGATTTGTCTTTTCCCTTCTTCAGTAATTTTACAGTTGAGAAAATGGAAGCAAAATGGGTTAAATGACTTGCCTAGAGACATAGAGCTAGTAAGTGTCTAAAGTCAGATTTGAACTCACAAAGAGAAGTCTTTCTGACTCCAGACCCACATTTCTAAACAATACAACATTACCCCAAATTTTGGATTATCAAATATGTAAAATATTCCTTGAATCCCACTACTAAAAAGGCTGAAAATAAACACATTACATTGGTCAGAGAAGAACAAGGGATATGTGCTTTTCCTGTCTTGAGTAGGTTTAGGGAGATAGGGAGAAAGTTTGCAAAATGAAGTCACAGAACTAGGAAAACAGTATATACAATGACTGGAACAAGGTACATGAGAAGAAAAATTCCCCCCAAACTATAGAAAATGAATGCTGCAAAATTACAAAAAACAAATTTGGTCCCAATAAAAAAACTATGACAAGACACCTCAGTCTGTGTTTTTGCAAAGGTGGGGAGGGTAATCCATGGGTGATAAACATTTTATATAATGTTGATGTATTGATAAGTTTTGCTTTAAAAAAAAAACATATACTTTTTTTTTCCTTTTCTTTCTATTTTTGAAAATTTCTTTATTACAAGGATGGTTCTTAGGGGAAAATGAGTGGAAAAGTACATGAGGAAAATTTAGCCAATGCAAAAATAAAATATATCAATAAAAATCTATTTTTTAAAATACCATTTCAATTTAACTCTGAGCTATTTAAAATTTGGAATAAAATAAGATAAAAAATTTTCAAGCATTTATTCTGTGCCAGGGATTATTCTAAGCATTGGGGATGAATTTTGTTAAGAGACTATCTTTGTTCTTGAGAAACTTAATAGGGAAAGACATCACATATGGGGAAATGGTGACAGGTTGTTTTAGGAAGGTAGAAAGCATAGGGAGTAGAGGGGAAGCTGTTCAACAGCAGTGAGGCAGATGGTCAGATGGCCTGGGTGCATGACTGGACAGGAAGTGAAATTGAAGCCCTTTCAAATGGTTCTCTCCTAAAAATCATTCATTGGGATCTTCAGACAATTCAGGGTGAGGGTGACTAGAGCTTAGCATCTAAGTGAGCTAGCAAAAAAATTTTCCAGTGCTCACGAATATTTCATAACCTATTCTTTTTAAAGCAGGAAACGGATAATTGTACATGAAAGGTTATTAATCAGAGGAGTGAAATCTGCACCCTCTTCTTCTTGACTGCCATAAATTGATATCTCTCTGATCACTATTCTGAGACTTGGAGCAAATCAGAATAGGGAGAGTGGCCCATTTTCTAATCTGTAAAATGTTTGGGGGGATTCTTTTTTTTACTAGACAGACCCAAAAGAAGCATAGGAGCATAGAATATAGAAGCAGAAGATTCCTTAGAAATCTGGTTCAAATCTGTCATCTTGTAGTTGAAGAAACTGAGACCTGTGGAGGTTAATTTCCTTGCCTAAAGTCACCCAGGTGACACAGGTGGCAGAACCTGAAATGGAACTAGGTCCTCTGTCTGGAAATCCTTCTGCTGCATGTACTGCACAGCTGCCTCAAGACTATCATTTCTTTTTTTTTCCCTAAAGAGAGAAGGTAGTAATTAGACAAATGGTCTAAGCAGAATTCAGAGATTGTGTTCAATGGAGATAATTAAAACCCCCTCCCCGAGTTGTTGTGAGGATCAAATGAGATGATTTCTGTTGGACATTTGCAAAACTCAAGATACTATCAATGCCAGCTATTAGCCTTTAAATATGGGATATCTCAAAAGTCTTAGTGCAGTTTTGAGATTTGGCGAGCATATTCAACTCTTCATGACCCCAATTGGGGTTTCCCTGGCAAAGATACTGAAGTGGTTTGCCATTTAGTTCTCTGGCTTTTACAGAAAAGGACACTTGCCCAGAGTGTATCTAGTAAGTGTCTGAAGCCAGATTTCAATTCAGACTGCAGTTTGTATCACCCAGCTGCCTTTAAAATACTGCCACTAAGACTTTTTGAGACATCTTATATAAAAAGCATTCTCTTCACATCAGTGCCTGATGGGTAGCAGTGAATGCACTGGTTCCCCATTTTAGAGATGAAGAAACTGAGAGTCAGAAACATTATATAATTTGCCTATAATCATTAATAAATCCTGGAATTAGTATTCAAACTGAAGCCTTCTGACTCCAAGGCCCCTATTTTGTTGTGTTTTGTTTTTCTCCATAGAAACATAGGATTTAGATCTGGAAGGGACCCAAGAGATCCTGATTCCAGGCCTGATGCTCCATCCAATGTATTCTCATCTGCCCTGTATAACCTTGACAAATCATTTAATCTCTCTCTCTCTCTCTCTCTCTCTCTCTCTCTCTCTCTCTCTCTCTCTCTCTCTCTTTCTCTCTCTCTCTCTCTCTCTCTCTGTTCCTTATCAATAATGTGGAGATGTTAATAATAGTACTTACTTCTGTATGGTAGTGAGGATAAAATGACAAGATATTTTGAAGAATTTTACAAGTCTTAAAAATGCTATACAAATGCTAAATAATATACTATTTTTTTAATGTCAGGAATGGGGGATTATCAGCCTGCAAAATTATTTGCCAATCAACTGCAGGGAATGATGAACTGAAAGCTAGGTGAACTTCCCACTGCTTGAGTTCTATAAGTTGATAATTTTGTAATCTTAAGAATATTGCTATAAATATACAAATGGCCCTTGGCAGGAAAAAAGCTTCCCCACCCTTGATCTATATGGTTCTTAATCCTATTTTTCTATAATTTTATAAGAATTTAAAATAAACAAAGACTTGGAGAGACTTACTGATGCTAAGTGAAATGACAGTGTACACAGTGGTGACCTGGCTCTTTCTAATAGAGAGGTGATTCAGGCCAGTTCCAATGGACTTATGATGGAGAGAGCCATCTGTACCCAGAGAGAGGGCTGAGTGTGGATCTCAATATAATATTTTTACTTTTTTGTTATTGTTTACTTGCATTTTGTTTTCTTTCTCACTTGTTTCCCTTTTTGATCTGATTGTTCTTGTGCAGCCTGATAATTCTAGAATATGTATAGAAGAATTACACATGATTAACATATATTGCATTACTTGCCATCTAGGGGAGGGAGTAGGGGAAAGGAAAGAAGAAAAAAGTTTGGAATACAAAGTTTTGCAAGGGTAAAATTTTTTAAAAATTAAATTAATTAATTAAATTTTAAAATTTTAAATTAAATTAAATTTAATTTAAACATATGCATGGATAATTTTTCAGCATTACTTCTCACAAAACCTTATATTCCAATTTTCTCCCTTTTCCCCCCACCCCCTCCCTTAGATGGCAAGTAATACAATATATTTTAAACATGGTAGAAATATGTTAAATCCAATATATGCAAAAATGAGAAAGAAAATAAAATGTAAGCAAAAAACAACAAAAAGAGTGAAAATGCTATGTTTTGAACTACAATCAGTTCCCACAGTCTTCTCTCTTCATCACAAGATCATTGGAACTGGTCTGAATCATCTCATTGTTGAAGTGAGCCATGTAAGGGTGAATGTTAAAAACTATCTGTGCATAAGTTTTGAAGAAAAAAAAAAAGCTTAAAAAAGGAATTTAAAACTAGTTAGCCTAAGCCTTTCATTTGAAAGATGAGGAAATCAAGGTTCATAGAAATAGCAGTTTACCTAAAATCATAGCACTAGGAAGTAGCCCAGAAATCTTCACTGTGCTCGGGAGGCCTTCCTCCGATGCTTTTAATATTTCATGGATACTAGCATCTCCCTCAAGCTGCCCATCTGTTATCCCTCATTCTTGCTATATGACCAGTCGGCCTCCTCTCCTGGTCATTTCTATCCTTTATGTCTTTTATGACACTGAATAACATGGGATAATAGATGTAGAGGCACAAAGTACCTCAGGGGTCATCCAGCCTCATGGCCATCATTATATAGGGTATTCTAAAAGTCTTGGGACTGTTTTTAAGCCTAATAGTTTAAAAGTATCAAGAAAACACAAAATGGCATCACAAAGAGTGGGACACAATAGAAAAACAAAATCAATGCTAAGGCTTTTAAGGAGATCTAGAGACAGTTTACTTAAGATCTCAGGGGTGGCCAGTTCCAGGATCTGGGCCCAGGGTATCTCATTCCAAATTATCTCTTTTCACTGGAAACTCTGGCCTTGCCCCAGGTTTTCATCCTGCCTCTGACATCCAACAAGGTTGTTGTGAAGTTTAGATAAAATAATGGATGTAAGATGCTCTGGAGTCTTTAGAGTATTTTACGTGTCAGCTGTTGTTATATAAATCTTCATTGACTGTGTGCAGCCTTCTTGCACTCACCTATATATCTTTCCATTGTCTTTTGGGGTCATTGGTAACATTTATTTTTTTCTGAAATCATGGGGTTCTGTAATTCATATAGCATCATTAGAAAAATTCTGGTGTTTTGTTAATCTCAGGGAATACTTGAGAATTTTTCTCTGTAACATCTGAGACTAATTCTAATGCAGATTTTCAAAACTCTTAGACAGCCCCTCCTTAGCCTTGCCAGTGCTATGGTCCCTTGGTTTATATACTCAGTACCCCAGACAATCAGGGTGGGTGACAGATTGGTCTTTTTAACTAGTGAATACACCATGATCAGGCTATTGACCAGTGGCTCAGGAACATAGCTGATGAAGGAAAAGAAGAAAAAAAAAGTTACTCTACCAGTTAGTGCTAAAAACAAATTTGAGTATTACAATTGGTCAGCATATACAGTGTTTTAACTACTACCACCACTGTTTACAACCACCATCACCCCCATACTATCCCTAAAAGAAAGCTGGGACTGTCCTGTCTCTTCCACACAGATTCTTCAGACTATGGTTTCTTTTCCCCTTTAACGTTGCTCTTCATTTTTACTTCAGTCTCACTTCACTAAATAGAAAAGGCAGAACAGCAACAGCAGTTTGATTTCTTTACATTTCTCTGGACTGCCTTACTTATTTATGGTGTGAGCCCTCAATGAGCTTTATTGAGATGAATACTTGTTGAGAAGATTATGTAATGAAGCAACAGTTCCACATTAGCTCAAGATTGGGAAAGGCTGACGTAGGAAAGAGTAAATCTAAATCTACAGTATCTGGAGTTAGTGACCCCAGAAACCATTGCACAATCTCTACCCGATGGGACTTCTACTCCTCCTAAATCATTCTTTACAAGTAGTTGGACACCTGTGATTGACAGGGAACGCATACATCCTTATGTTGAGAAAATCCTTTCTATTGCATTCAATCAAATTTGATTTAATGAGCATCTATTTCTACTATATATACTCTGTTGGTATCAGACAATGACAGTTGGCCCGTGTGAAGGATATACAGAAGATGGACAAGAATTACACACAGGCTGAGAGGGGGTGGATAGGTTGGTATGGACACCACTGGAGGGAGTGCCAACATCTCTGAGATCACAGATCCATTAAAGTATCCAGTTATCAAAAGAAAAACCGCTTCTCTGTAACAGTCCAGAGCAGACCAGGACAGATTCATTCCTTTAAGCAATCAGCTTCATAAATCGCCCCTCCCATCTCCACCCCTGATCTTGCCAGGACCTATGACTTCATTAGTAGGAAAAGCAGACAAAATCATTAGGAATTAGTCCCCAGGGACCACAAGCTTCTTTCTAAGCATTTGTAATCCAAGATTGTAAAATGAAGAGGATTGAGTAACATGAAAGTCTCTTCTTATAATTTTATATTTAATTACTCTAGTCGACTGATCTGACTGATCTGTGGAGCTTACTCGCCTAGTCTTCCATGGCAGCTTTTGTTGTTCAGTCATTTTCCAACTCTTCTTGACCTTTGTAGGGCTTTCCTAAGCAAAAATGCTGGAGTGGTTTGCCATGTCCTTCTCCAGTCCATTTTAGAGATGAGGAAACTGGAGGCAAACAAGATTAAGTGACTTGTGAGTTCAGCTCATCCTGACTCCAAGCCTGGCATTTTATCCAATGTACCATCTAACTACCTGCCATAGCATCCAGGTGTTGCCATAGTTCACAGAGGGCAAGAGTTATGAAGGCCTGGATCCAAATGTGACCTCAAACAAGTACTGACTGTGGGACCTGGAAAATCTCAGTTCCTTCAACTGTAAAATGAGAATAATCATAGCACCCCCTCCTAGGGTTTTGAACCCACATTTGTGAATTCTTCACATTGGGATCGACTTTTCTTTGCATTGGCCTCTCTGCCATAACTCTTGGAGTTATACTAATGATTCTCCTAGAAAAAAAACAGAGTAGTTGAGACTTTTAAGAGTTGGTCAAAATACAACTCAAGCCATATTGTAGAATAGAGACCATATATCTCCACCACACCACAGAGTACTACCACAAGCTGGATTTAAACTTTTTTATTGGCATTTAGTGACTTAATACTTATGGTCACTGAGTTTTAAGAATCAAATGAGGTAATATTTTTGAAGTTCCTGTACATCATAAGCATTTAATAAATGCTCCTTCCTTCCTTCCTTCCTTCCTTCCTTCCTTCCTTCCTTCCTTCTTTCCTTCCTTCCTTCCTTCCTTCCTTCCTTCCTTCCTTCCTTCCTTCCTTCCTTCCTTCCTTCCTTCCTTTCTTTCTTCCTTCCTTCCTTCCTTCCTTTCTTCCTTCCTTCCTTCCTTCCTTCCTTCCTTCTTTCCTTCCTTCTTTCCTTCCTTCCTTCCTTCCTTCCTTCCTTCCTTCCTTCCTTCCTTCCTTCCTTCCTTTCTTCCTTCCTTCCTTCCTTCCTTTCTTCCTTCCTTCCTTCCTTCTTTCCTTCCTTCTTTCCTTCCTTCCTTCCTTCCTTCCTTCCTTCCTTCCTTCCTTCCTTCCTTCCTTCCTTCCTTCCTTCCTTCCTTCCTTCCTTCTTTCCTTCCTTCCTTCCTTCCTTCCTTCCTTCCTTCCTTCCTTCCTTCCTTCCTTCCTTCCTTCCTTCCTTCCTTCCTTCCTTCCTTCTTTCCTTCCTTCCTTCCTTCTTTCCTTCCTTCCTTCCTTTCTCATGCATTCTCCACTTAAAGCAGGCCTCCAACCTCAATTTTTCATTTTGTGCACCATCTAGGTGCTTTGTCATCTAAGAAAGATCTGACCTTCTTTCCCTGTGATAAAAACAAAAAAAATCTAATTGTAATAAGCCAAATTACTGTATCTTTATGCTAAAAACACATCTCTCTCTCTCTCTCTCTCTCTCTCTCTCTCTCTCTCTCTCTCTCTCACACACACACACACACACACACACACACACACACACACACACACACTCTCCAATTATTTCTTTCTTCTTGCCATAGGCCTCTCTCTACTTGACTGCTTCTGTGGCATTTGTTTTTTTCTTCTTAGGCAAGCCCCATCCTCCCATGCATTGAGCCTTTGCTTTGAGTCATTATATAAAGGTTCCTCTTACTTGCTTAGCATACCATTTACACCATGATCAACTACCTGCAAACTAAAACTTATGTGCTTTGTCTTTGATACAATCTGCATTCTGAAAAAGAACCTAGTATTGTTTTAATACATAAATTTGAAATGATACTTTTATTTTCCCCATTTTATAATAGTATTTCATTTTTCCAAATTTTTCTCCTATCTCCCCCTCTCCCTCCTCCTGCTGACAAGCAATTTGATAGAAGTTAAGCATATGCGATTCTTCTGGGCATATTTCCATATTCATCATGCTGTGTAAGAAAAATCACATCAAAAGAAAAAAAAATAAAACTAGGGAGAAAAAAACAAGAAAACAAACAACAGCAATTTAAAAAATCTGAAAATACTATACTTTAATCCACATTCAAGCTCCACAGTTCTCTCTCTGGATGCAGATGGCACTTGGTGATAGTTTTAAGTAGATGCGACTGATCATTTTAAGTAAAAGTCCATTTATTCCTATACTCCCTAGTGTTTTTAATAGGAATCAGTACTGGATTTTGTTAAATGCTTTTTTGTTCATCTACTGAGATAATCGTATGATTTCTGTTAGTTTGGTTATTGATATAATCAGTTATGCTAATAGTTTTCCTAATATTGAACTAGTCTTGCATTCCTGTTATAAATATGTGTGTGTGTGTGTGTGTGTGTGTGTGTGTGTGTGTGTGTGTGTGTGTGTGTGTATGTGTATTCCTGACTACTTGGTCATGGTGTATTAGCAGGATGGCACTTGAAAATATATTTTTAAACCAAAAACTTTGCATGCAATGGATAGAGTGCTAGGTCTGAAGTCAGAAATATTCATCTTCCTGATATCAGCTGTGGCTTCAGACACTTACTAGCTATGTGACCCTGGGCATGCCACTCAAATTTGTTTACCTCATTTCCTCATCTGTAAAAATGAGCTGGAGAAGGAAATGTCAAACCATTCCAGTATCTTTGCCATGAAAACCCCAAATGTTCATGAAGAGTCAGACGTGATTGAAAATAACTGAACAACAACATCATTAGAGATGAACAACAACATAATTATTCACATTAGAGATGAACCAAACATTTAAGGTCTCTTGTCTAGATGGGTGGCAAGGGAGAGGAAAAAACAGTGCAGTTCCAAATCATATTGCTGCTATGTTTGCTGTCTTTTTGAGGAAGCTGCCCTGTTCAGTGAAGAGGCAACCTGATATAGTGTAAAAAACTCTGAATTTGGAGTCAGCAACCTGGGATCAAAGTAAAAAAAATAACAGTTTTACATACCACTTACTGTGTGTTAGACATTGTACTGTTTTACAATTATTATCTCATTTGTTCCCTAACAACAACCCTGGGAGATAGGAACTATTATTATTATTCCCATTCTACCCTTGAAGAGACTGAGTCAAACAGAGATTAATTAAGTTGTCCACAGAGCTAGTAAGTATCTAAGGCTAGATTTGAACTCAGGACTTGCTGACTCCAATAATAATAATAACAGCAATAACAATAAACACCGCAATTTATATAGTGCTTTAAGATTTGCAAAGCACTTTATAAATAATATCTCATTTTATCGTTTATCATTTTATATTAAATTATATTAAAATATATCATTTTATCATCTTAGCCTTACAACAAGGCTAGGGGATAAATGTTATTATACCCATTGTACAGATGAGGAAACTGACTGAGAGAGATTAAGTGACTTGTCCAGGGTCACACAATTAGGAAGTGTTCCTTCCTTCCTTCCCTCCTTCCTTCCTTCCTTCCTTCCTTTCTTTCTTCCTGTCTGTCACAAAAACAGAGAAGGTCCAAGAAGATGGCCAGCAGAATAGGACATTTGGGGACTTAATCTCATTGGCACCTCCAGAACCCATTTCTACCTTCTCAGTAACCAGGTGAAACAAAAGATCTGGTAGGGATCTGGTAGATTCTGTTGTGACTCCAGGACCTTCATATGCTGATGACGGTCCAGTGACCTCCAGGGTGCACACTCTCTGTCCTTGGCTGTAACTCAGCCTCAAGCCATCCCAAATACATTATCTGATGCTGGCAGCCCAGGCTGCTAGATAGTAGAGGAAAGAAGAGGTTTTATTCCATTTCTATGTTCACTAAAACTATTCCTACATTAAAACAAAATCTCTACATATGGACCTGATAACAAATCTAGGAAATCATTGAATTATTCAAAGTTTGTTTTTATTCCATTTCCCTTTCTATCCCACTCTTTTCTCTTCTGGTACTGCCTTTCACTCTCCACTCCATAATCCAACTCTCAAGTTCTCAATCCTCTCTAGTCCCTATTGCCCTCTAGTTACCCTTAAGAAGCAGCATGGTTTAGTGGATAGGTATTAAGTGGATGATCCTGGGCAAGTCACTCAGTTTCTTCATCAGTAAGATGGGGATAATAGCAGATAAGATTACTGGGAGAATCAAATGAAATAATGTAAAATGCTTTGTGAATATTATAAATTGTCTTATATAAATGTAAATTACTATTATTTTATTATCTAGGCTCTCTTCTCCCTTCTTTATCTCCAGTTTCCTTTAGGTAAAAAAATTCCATGTTTTTAGTCTTTTCCTCATTTTCTCCTACCAAAATTCATCTACTCTATGGGGGAGGGAGGTTTTTTTCCTTAGAGTTCTGAGCTAAGTAATCTATCATTTAGAAAACAATTGAATAAGCTAATTCAATGTAAGCTAAAAATCCATATTATCAAGAATTCCTGCTGACACAATGCTTACCCCAAAAGGATAAATTTCTAATGAGGAAATTTCAGTTTTGAAGCAGAATGGTGGAAGATTGATTTTGGACAGAGGCCCTTGGAACAAACTGCAGACCATACCAATAGATAAGCACTGACAAACTAGAGCCTTCCTTTTCCCTTTCCCCAGAACCTCCTGACCAAAAAATCAGTCACTAAGCATTTATTAAATTACTAACTATGTGCCAGGTTCTATCCCTAGGCCCCAAGGATACTATCCGGTTGAGATGCAGAATTGCTCTTAATATGAGGCTGAAACTACACGATGAAGTGGCAGAAAGAACACTAGAGATGCTTCTTTCCTTTCCATTTGTTCTTCTCTTCCTCTCTTCTGAGTGATTTCCAGACATTTATAAAAATAAAGAAGTTCCTTCTTTCTAGCTCTAGCATTTTGTGCTCTAAGGCAGAGGGTTGTGGGCTGCTAGTGGCCAGTGAGCTGGTGGCCCTCTGCTCTAAGGCACCTGCCATTAATATGTTCTGCTGTTATTCAGTTGAGTAGGGAAGTGGATGGAGTTAGGAAGACCTGAGTTCAAAACCTGTGAGTCATTTAATCTCCATCTCAGCTTTTTTACCTCAAAAATGGAAAAAACAGTATCATAATGGGTTATCGTCCTTCGTTCTCGAAGACAACCAAAATGACATTGTGTCTGACTGTGGCTGATCAGACCAATACAAGCTCAGAAGGCTCTACCATAAAAATCTGAAAATTGGGGATAATTCTCTAAATTTGCACATCTTGTGTTTCTTTTGAGCTGCTGCAATTCTGCTTTGCTCACAGAGCTCAGCACCTTCTCTGATGAGGGTGCACCATGCTGAGCGGTCCTTTGCCATTGCCTTTCTCATGCAATCATTTCCAGAGTTTTTCAGAAAGACCCTAAGAGTATTCTTGTATCGTTTCTCCCACTACCCTGTGAGCACCTGTCTTGCATGAGTTCACCATAAAATACATAATGATCAAGTAGGTGGTATAGTGGATAGAGTGCTGGGCCCGAAGTCAGGAACTCGCCTTCCTGAGTTCAAACCTGGCTTCAGACCTTGCTAGCTATGTGCTCCTATTCAAATCATTTAATCCTACTTGCCTCAGTTTTCTCATGTATAAAATGAGTTGGAGAAGGAAACATCATGCAACAAGAAAATGGTATTTACACACATATATTGTATCTAGGTTATACTGTAACACATGTAAAATGTGTGGGATTGCCTGTTATCTAGGGGAGGGAGTAAAGGAAGGGAGGGGAAAATCTGGAAAAATGAATACAAGGGATAATGTTGTAAAAAAAATTACCCATGCATATGTACTGTCAAAAAAATTATAATTATAAAATTAATAAAAAAATAAAAAATAAAATTTAAAAAAGTAATATTGATGTGTATGAGAAATATATCCTTTCCTCCACATTTTTCTCAGCTATGAATTGAAGTAGTAAATATGTGAGCTCAGAATTCATATGAGGAATGTCAAATCATTTCTTCATAAGGAAGAACTGAGACCACTATGATGAGAAGAAGGCACAAGGGAGCTCAAATGACAAATGAAAAGGATTGTGACAAAGTGATTAAAGCATTCCATTCTCAGCTCACATATTTATTACTCCAGTTCACAGATATGTAACTTGGAGGGTGTGATAGGAGGAAGCGAGGAAAGAAAAGGAGGATGAAGCAAAAGGTTAATATAAAACTTGCTAGGCCCTTTGCTACCTGTGCCTTCCTGAATCAGAAGCACATGGAATCCCCTGGTAGCAGATATCTACAGCCCTCAGCCCTGGCTTACACACAAGTGTAACGGTGGGTCGAGTGTCTGTCCTCAAATCAGGCTTCCCCCTAATATAGATGTGTATGAGAAATATATCCTTTCCTCCACATTTTTCTCAGCTATGAATTGAAGTAGTAAACGTGAGCTCAGAATTCATATGAGGAATGTTAAATCATTTCTTCACAGGGAAGAACTGAGACCACTATGATGTGGTCCACTGAGCAGAATTCAGTGAGAAAAGTAACAAAACCCCTATTTGGAAGAGATGGGATTTTGTTTAGGTTTCATGAAACCTATTTTCAATCTTTTTTTGTCACAATTCTTCCCCCCTTAGATGTGAACAGCCACCATAAAAGGGGTTGGGGGGGAGAACTCACTCTCTCACTTGTGGGCAATTTTGGATCACTTTCAGGTGAAGCCCTTGGCTCTAAGCCCATCAGCTGACACCCTTCTCTGACCCTCCATTTTCTTGAAAGCTCAAAAGGCATAGCATTATTGATTCAGTATAGGCCTTCTGGAATAGAGGGACGTGTAGGAAAATGATGAAAAGGAAAGGACTCTGAGCTATGAGTATGTGTAATCTTGGGAAATTCACTTTAATTTTCTGAGCCTCAGTTTTCTTATGTTATTAATGTACATTTTCCTATTATTTCCCTGAGTTCTTAAAAAAAGGCATCTTAAAAGAGGCACACTAGACTTTGAGGAGGATTTCCCAGCTCCTATCATTACTATTTATTTTTCCGTGAGCTTTGGAAGTCTGTATGATCCAGTGGGTAAAGAATCAGGAAGATCCCACTTCAAACACTTGTTGGCTAATTAATTTTGGGCAAACCACTTAAAATCACATCTTAAAAAATGGGGATAATACTGGCACCTACCCCTTAGAGTTGTTATAAGGTAAAAAGAAATAACATACATACAGTCCTTAGCAAAATTTAAAGTGCTACATAAATGTTACCTATTATTCATTTCCTTGACTTTAAAATGAGAGGAATGAATTCAATTATTTCTATAGTCCCTTTTTAGTTTTTAATCTTTGATCCTAATGAGATAGTATACATAAAAGCATTTCAAAATTTGAAGTGCTTTATGAATAAATGAAATTAATATTTTTGTTAATTTTCCATTAGGTTCTCATGAAGGCCATTCATGTGACGTGGAACTGACTGTGTTGTTGAGTCATTTTAATCATATCTGCTTCTTCATGACCCCATTTGAGGTTTTCTTGGTAGAGATACTGGAGTGGTTTGCCATTTCCTTCTCCAGCTCATTTTACAAATGAGGAAACTGAGGCAGACATCAGTTAAGTGACTGCCCAGTGTCATATAGCTGGGAAGTATCTAAGACTGGATTTGACTAGGCCCCGTGTTTATCATTGTCCCACTTAGGTCCCTCATTTCTCTAGAAAAACAGCTGCTTTTTGTTCATAGAGCACTGAACTTGTAGGGAAAAAAAGAAGCAAAAAAATTCTGTCTCCAATAATTACTTATCAGTATCCAGTAAGTACTTATCTGAGGGCAAATCACCTCTCTGGGTGTTTTTCTTCATGTGTAAGATGGGAGTAATGATATTAGATGGGCCTACTTCCCAGAGTTGCTTTTATCAGTAAATGTTCACCTTGTATTAATTCTGTGTGCTGTTCTTCCCTATGAGTACATTTGTCTATGTCGACCACAAGTAGCCAGTGTGGTTCAATAACAACACTGGCTCAGTATTCAGAGGGCCTGGATTCAAATTCTGACTTTTATCACTAATATGTTCTTGATTAAATCACTTCCATGCCTTAGGCTTATATTTTTTTCTTTTTAAAAAATAATGTTAATAGTTTTTTTTTTTTTATTTTCAAAATACATCCAAAAATAGCTTTCAACACTAACCCCTGCAAAACCCTGTGTTCCAAATTTTTCTCCCTCTTTCCTCCCACCCCATCCCTCAGACAACAAGTAATCTAGTATAGCATAAACCTGTGCAAATCTTCCAAACATATTTCCACATTTAGGGTGCTACACAAGAAAAATCAGATCAAAAGTGGGAAAAAATAAGAAAAAAGGCAAGCAGACAACACCAAAAAAGGTGAAAATACTGTGTTGTGATCCACATTTTGTCCTCTCTCTCTGGATGCAGATGGCTCTCTCCATCACAAGACTATTGGAATTAGCCTGAATTACCTCATTGTTGAAAAGAGCCAAGTTAATCATCACATAATTTTGTGATTGTTGTGTACAATGTTTTCTTGGTTCTACTCATTTCACTTAGCATCAGTTCATGTTAGTCTCTCCAGTCAGCTTCTATTTTCTTTTCTTATTTTTGTTGTTGAATTCTGCCACTCTTTGTGAACCACTTTGGAATTTTCTCAGTAAAGATATTGGAGTGGTTTGCCATTTCCTTCTCCAGTTTATTTTACAGATAAGGAACTGAGGCAGACAGGGTTAGGTAATTTTCCCTGAGTCACATAGCTGAGTGTCTAAGGCCACACTTGAATTCATGAAGATGAATTTTCTTGATTTGAAGTTCAGTTCTTTAGTGATTGCATCACCTAGCTGTCCTAATACCTGTGCAGACCTAGAGTACAGGACAGGACCAGTGTCTCCATCCGCAATTCTGCTGCACAGATAGTACCTTAAGAATACCTAAGTCTGTGAAGCTTCAGGGAAATAATAAATAATCCCCAGAGACTCCAAAGAAGTATGTCAATTTACTTTTAAATTTAAATTTACTTTTAAAATCTAGAATATATGAATGTATTATAAGTATGTGTTTTTGCATACACAGATAAATATCCAGATCTGACATATCTCTCTTATAGGAAGCCAAAGTAGTCAGACAGAGTTGAGGAGGGAGAGTATTCCATAAATGGGGTTATAGTCAGAGAAAATGACTAGAGCATCAGCGCAGTGTCAGTGATTTAAGTAAAACACCTGAAAGCCCGCCTTTAAATGGCATGAGCTACCGTGTTTCCCCGATAATAAGACACTGTCTTATTATTTTTTTGGGACTAAAAAACACCAGAGGGCTTATTTTCAGGGGAGGGCTTATTTTATCCTCCATCATGCCCCTTTTATCCTCCATCATGCCCATTTTAGCCTCCATCATGCCCCTTTTATCCTCCATCATGCCCATTTTAGCCTCCATCATGCCCCTTTTAGCCTCCATCATGCCCCCTGAGTGCTTATTTTATTCTCCATCGCTTACTGAACTTACCGAGTTTTTAGATGGTCCTGTCTCAGCTCTACTCCGCGGCGCTGCTCTCAGTAGTGCCAGCAAGCAAATCACCAGGGAAGAAGAGGATGACGCGCTCACTGCTGCAGCTCTGATTGGATGCAGCTCGGAGCGCGACGTGCGTTTCACCCGGGAGGGGAGGGCGGCGCTGCTTACTGAAGGTACCGCTACGCAGCATATAGCGCAGGGGATCACCATGATGACCGTTTTCATAGTAAGTTCGATAGGGCTTATTTTCGGGGGAGGGCTTATTTTAGCGGAATATTAAAGAGTATGTGGGTGTCTTATTTTCAGGATAGGTCTTATTATCGGGGAAACACGGTAGATAGTCCCCTATGGAGAAAGGTGGAGACTCTGTAGTTTCCATTTCTGCCATTATAACGGTCCTCCCTTACCACTTACCCATTAGAATAAAACATTTATCAGGAAGGTAACAAATAACAGTGATCAAAAGCAAGTTAGGGTAAGGAGGAAGTAATAAAGATTTTTTAAAAGATGTAAATTTGACTTCAGAAAAGTTCTGAAAGAAGAGTGTCTTATGGCACCCATTCTAACAGAAGAGAGGGATGAACTAGAGAAAGATTTTCCAGCTCACATTTCAAGAATTCTAGACCTATTGATATCAGTGCTAGTCTCCTGCTCTGGAGAAATCCCTGGGAACTAAGTGCCCCATTGGGACAGGAAGGTCTCTTCCAGTATTTCATAGCAAAAAGCATGATCTAAATACCTTTGCACAAAAATGAACATCTTCACAAAGCATTAAGCTCCTTTAGCCCACCACCAACAAATACCCACCAGTATTTCTCTAACTTTGTTAACTGAAGCTCTGTAGTGACCCTCAACACTCCCTAACCATTTCCTTATAGAGAAGTCTGGGCTGAGTTATTCAGAAAGCAGGGGGCTGGTGGGAGCACAGGAAGTGGGAACGTTGGCAAAAGCTTCCATTCTTATGGGGAAATGATGGCCAGGGGAGGAGTTATAATAGAGGAAGTCACTAAGTTTTTGTCTCAGATTATACAAAGTCACTTCTTGCTCCTTGGGATACTGGCTGTAAAATCCAGCCTGAACTCTGACTTTTGGATTCCTATGGTTCACTCACCTGAGCTTTTGAAACTCTGAAGTTTAGAGATTCCAATCTCTTTCACCTAAAAAAAGAGCAAAATCAAGGTCAAGGAATGTTTACCAGGTTTCAAAGCAGCAGAAGGCCCCAAAACTTACCCTCTTATACCATGGTTTTTCACATACCAAATGAGACAAAAGAGGAAGTGACTTTTTTCCCATGAAGTTTTCAGTTAGCAATAATCATACCTAGGTTAAACCTTGTTGGCTGTGATACTACATTGTGCAAAGCTAATGCAGTTTTATTTTATGACAGAAAAGGAAAATGACAGACCTTTGCCTCTACAGCCAACCAAAAAGCCTTCTAACACAGTTATCTGATTAGAACCAATTACAGAATATCCACATGGGCTCCACAATTTTTCCACAGCGCTTCCCCTGTATGAGGGAGCTAGGTAACGTAGTGGATAGAGTGCTGGGCCTGGATTCAGAAGGCCCAAATCCAGACTCAGACACTCAGCTGACTGTATGATCATGGGCAAATCACTAAATTTCTGCCTGCCTCAATTTCCTCAACTGATGATCAAAGGATGATAATAACACTCTATCTCTCAGGATTGTTATGAAGATTAAATGAAATAATATTTGTAAAACACTTGCTCCCTTATAGGTACTATATAAATGCTATGTTAATTCTTCCCTGCTGCACATCAGTTCTAATTCTCTTGGAAACATCTCCCTAGCCTCTTAATTTGGAGATAAAGGTATAGATGGAGATCTATCTATCTATCTATCTTATGCTTCAGACCTGCATTATAATAGGCATAGAGGCAAGAAGGTAAATGGACAGGGTAAAAGTGAGGCTGCTTGGCCCAGGGATAGCCCCTTCTAAGCACTTCTAAGTCACTCACCTGGACACAAGTCACCTATATTTATATAGTGTAGAGGAAAGGGTATCTTATGCTTTGAAAAAAAGATAGTTATGTATGGGCATACGTGTGTGCATGTGTGTGTGTATGTATATATGTATAGATATACATATGCATGAATATTATATGAAATCTATTTTGTAAAGCTATGTGACATGTATAGTGTATGTATGTAGATATGAACATGATATGACATTTATTTTAGAGATATATAAATATAGACACGTTGAGTCATTCTCAGTCTGGCTGACTCTGTGACCCCGTTTGGGATTTTCTTGGCAAAGATACTAGAGTGGTTTGCCATTGACTTCTGCACTTTACACATGAGAAGATGAGACAAACAGGGTTAAGTGACTTATCCAGAGTCACACAGCTGGTAAGTTAGTGTCCGAGACTGGACTGGAACTCAGGAAGACGATCCTTCCTAACTTCCAGCCTGGCACTCTAGCTGCCCACTTCTACAACACAAGAATCATGTCTTATGAACAAGTGGGGCTGTTAATAGCTGAACTTCTTCCAAGGTCCCATTAACTACTCGAAGTTCCTTTCAGATAGACTCTGAAAGGAATGTGGAGGCCAAACCTCCTCAGTGACACACCCTGCTCTGCACCCTGAAAGCTGTTCCTAGTCCAGCAAAGAGTAAACAAAGATAATTAATTAGGCTGGCTAATGG